>NW_009722624.1:4528-24131 GCF_000703405.1 Apaloderma vittatum
CCTCCCACCCAGAAACACAGTGGAGACGCCGTTCAGTCTCCAGCTGCAGAAAGACACGATGTTTTGGATGTGGTTTATTTTCGACATCCCAGGTTGCAACCTTCCCTCGCTTGCCCTCGGAGAGCCCAGGCTCCTGCATTCAAGGGCACGTTGCCAGGAAAGCTTCAATTCTTCACCGAAAGGAACGACCCGGCTGCAGAGAACGTAACGTGGTCACACCGGGTGATGTTACAAAGGTCTTAAAAAATTGATTGAAGGTTTAACTTTAAGATTTACCAAGGGCCTATGACAGGGCAGAGGGGTCCCTGGCAATCCTGCTTTTAAGCTGTTACAACTTTCCTAAAGTGAAAAGCCTGAGAAGCAATCAAATCTTTTCCCAGCTCTAGGCTCACTTGCTTCCAGTGAGCCATCCCGGCACGCCAGGCGGAACATCAGGAGAAAAAGGAAATTCAGAAAATAACTTTTCCTCCTTTTGGCAGGTGCTTCACGGAGCACCTGCATTGCTAACTCCTCGTGCCAAGAGGAAAACTGGAGGTCCCTCAGCTGAGAAGAGCCATCCCTGATCCCTTCCACAGGATCAGGCACCAGCAGCGGTGGTGCTGCAGCACCTTCCACCCACAGATGTGCAAAAGCACATTCCTCTTATGCTACAACAAAAGAAAATTCATGCATGTGCCTCCATAAGAAAAAAAAACCCACAAAACAGAGCAACAATCACAAGTTAGAAAGCAAAGCCCCCGCTCCGCCGGCCAGGCTGGGAAGCAGAACAGATCCGCGAGCTCATCGCTGACCGCCCGACCTTGAGGAAGTAATCTCAGCACTTTGCTCGGTTGTGTGTGACAAGGGGATGCTTCTTCCCTGTTTTACCATCATAAACAGAAAGCCTCTTTAAAAAAAAAAAAAAAATCCAACTATATAAAAAGCTGCTACCAAACAGCAACCGAGCATCAGAGGAAAACGTGGCGTCGATGCTAACGAGGAGTTTGCTCGCGCTGCCGGCTCGACGATCCACAGTGACATGAAGGTGCCAGATGCTATTTTTACTTTTTTAAAAAAGCAAAATAATAAAAAAGAATCATATTTTCTTTCAACCAAACTACACTGTATTAAACCCGGCTTAAACCCAGGTGATGGGTGGTCCCCGGTAAGGGGGTACAGGTGCAGGATTATTGCGATGGTTCCCGCGGCACGCGCCTCGGTGTGCGGCTGCACTAAACCATTTGGAACAAGAACAAGGGCCCGATCGGGGAAGTTACTCGCAGGAGTAAGTTACGTGGCTTTGATAGCAGGAGAGAGGCTGGTGCACACATTGGCCGGGGGAACAAGAGGACCCACAGGTCTCCGCTTCGGCAGAACGATTCCCAGGCTCGAAATATCACCTTGAGGGGGTTGTCACCACAGGTGTGCTCCTTGCTGTCCCCAAGCAGGAAGGGAATCTTGGCTTTCACATGTTCATACAAGTCACCCTAACCTGGTATATTTGAGGAAATACACCCAGGCTGCAGGATGTACAGATGTGCATCATGCCGAGCCCAGCCTGAGCTGCTGCAGCACAACTCAGCACAAACAAAAGCATTTTGTCTGGTTCAATATTAGGAACGTTTTACAACCACCCCCAGTTTTGGAAACAAGAACAAAACCTCCCTAGGCAGAGCTGCTTAAACCAGATCCTATTGCTTTTCCATTTGGATTTGCGTTACGAGAGCTTTCTTGTGCTTTAAATCCACTTCTCCGTAAAGTTTATGGAGCAGCAACAGCTAGTTGAGTCCAAGCAGAAAAAATAACCAACAACTTGTCAGGGGCCAAGCTATTGTTCTGAATGAAGAAAAAACTCATTAGCTTTTAATGAAAACACGGGGAATAAAAACCAAATAGCACAGAACCCCAGCAAATAATCACTCTGCACCTGACGCAAAGCTGCTCTATCTTCCTACTCGAATCCTCAACAAAATTCCCCAACTTATCGCTGTTTGGAGCGCAAACAAAACCAAGATTGACTCTAAGGGGAAGAGCAAGAGGTTTCTTGGGCTTACAGCTCGGCCAGGAGCTCCCCTGGCACCGTTTGGCTACCCTCGAGTGTGCTAAATACCCGGCTTTCTTGCTTTGTGACAGTTGTGGCACAGGGAGGGGAAAAAAAATGAAATGATGCCATCTTTTAGCCATCTGACATTTTCTGCAGAAAGAGTTTCTGGCACAGCAGCAGAAAGAGAGGTTTGAAGGCATTCTGGGCAATTAATACAGAAACCACGCTTTATAGGGATTGCCTCTGAGCTGCAAGTTGCAGAGGGGACAGGCTGTGTCCCCAGCAGAAGAGCGGGGCTGGTTCAGGGCACTTGGGACAGTAGCGTCAGGCAGGTCACACCAGGTCCCAGCAGGACCCGACGGTGGGGAGAGACGCAGCCTCTGGCAGAGCCCCTGCATTGGAGGAGAAATCACACGACCAGGAGGAGAACGGAAAGACCCATCAACAGGGCTCCGAGCAAGCAGGACATAGAGAAGAAGCGTCACCATGAGCAGGGAACACGCTGTGGCTTCCTCCTCCATAACCTCAAGAGCGCGACCGCTGCTCTCCACGATCTGAACCTGCTCTTCCCATTTGCTTTGGGGCTTGCAAAGCTGGAGAGCAAAACTAAAAGTCCTACCTCTGCCCTGGGGGGTCAGGCAGGTGGCAGGTCTTGGGGCAAACGTTAGAATTACCTCAGGTCAGGTTCTGGGTTTGCTACGATCCTGTTGTGAAGCCTCAGAACCCGTCTCCCCTTCTGCAGAAGCGAGACAGGGACAGCTACTCTCTGTTAAGACTAAAACCTCTTACTAAGACCTCAAAAATCAAGTTCTCCAAGCGTGACTTTTTTTTTTTCCCATGCTTGAAGTCTGGTAAAGAAGTTCTCCTTTCTTCAAGCTGCAGTTTGCTTCTCATAGGGTAAAAAAAAAAAAAAAAAAAAAAAAGATTAATGCATCCTGGCACACACAGGAAGAAAAACAATCTAAATAGGTGAAAGGGCTTTGTAGTAGGAAAAAAAAAACCCAACTCATCTGCAGTAGCTTGTTAAGGGAACTGCAATTAAGCTTGCTTTGCATTCAGGGAAGGTCTCTATCTAGGTACCCAGAGTTTCATTAAGCATCTTTTCAGAGCATAAGAAAAATCAATACCAAGTAAGTTCCATTTACGCTTTTATGATAAGCTTGTTCACGCCAAAGCGGAAGTAAAATCCCCAACTCGAGTTAATATTCAAGGAAACCAAGTTCCTGCTTTAAAGTAATGACTCCTTAGCATCGTACTACAAATAAAGGTCTCTGATCCAAATCCCATCTGCCTTCATGCTCGACAGTGTTAATATCTCTAGACTTTCAGGGACTAATTTAGCAGTAATGCATTTCCCAAAGCAGAGCTGTAAAAGTATTATCAATACTATGGTTTAATATCCCTCACTACAATCACTTGCTGAAATTATGGAGAATCACACGGAAACACATCAACAGAGATGCACCCACACAGTAAGTACTGCTCACACGTAAATATATTACAGCTTAGCTTTTGTAATGTAGTTAAAGCTCTGTCAACATTGCTATTATAAATTATATACCTTTTTAAACACATTTATGTGCGAGAAAATGTACGATGGCTCTTTTTTTTTGAATGCCTTAAAGGCTTCACCGCCTCCTAAGCGCCCATTTGGATCTGTGTGGTTAGCCCCCGTGATTAATATGTGAATAGCTGAGGTTTTGGTGGGTGCAGATTTTCTGCACCTTCATCATCCAGACTATTGACTCCCTTGCAGTGCCAGTGCCTGGGTAACATTACATTTGCCTGAAAATTCCACATTTTTTTTCCATCGCACAGCGCCGTGATACACGTGCACGTCCATCCTCCCTGGGCTGCGGTGGCATTATTAACAAACTACAAGAAAAACTTCTTTATCTGCAGAGCTCAAGGTGTTTACCCCCCATAATAAATATTTTCCTGGGCGCACAGAAGGGAGATAACTTTGTCCTGGGCTCATGAGGCAAAACGAGGCCATGGTGAGAGCAGGACCCACCTGCTTATGCCATGTTTTGTCAGAGGGACAGGTCCACCTCACGGCGATGGGGTCAAAAGTGAAGTGAGGGACCTCCTCACGCCCCAGGCAAGCTGATTTATCAGCGGTTTAGAAATGTCAACCCAAGGGGTCTTGGCTGGCTGACGAGCAAATCCAGCCCAACCTTAAGCCTGTTCACTCTGTAGCCAGTTTTCTGCTAAGTGTGCATAGTCAAACAAATGAAGGGCCCACTAAAAAATGCCACTTCTGCCAAAAAAAAAGAAGAAGAGGGGAAAGAAGAAGAGGGGAAAGAAGAAGAGGGGAAAGAAGAAGAGGGGAAAGAAGAAGAGGGGAAAGAAGAAGAGGGGAAAGAAGAAGAGGGGAAAGAAGAAGAGGGGAAAGAAGAAGAGGGGAAAGAAGAAGAGGGGAAAGAAGAAGAGGGGAAAGAAGAAAGAGAATAAGAAGGAAAAAGGAAAAGGGAAAAAGGGAAAAAAAACATGCGGGGCTGCCAGGCGCAGCTCTGCCCAGCAGGTCGGGCTGCAGCGCATCCCTCCGCACTCGCTCCGCGGATGCGCAAAGGCACGGACACCCCTCCCTCCCACAGGGATAACGCAACAGCAGACATCTGAAAGCTTTCTGGGGTGCAAAACCTACTCCTGTTGTCGGGGTGGGAGGAAATAAAAAGAAAAAAATCAGAGCCCTGCAGCGGTTCCAAATTGTGCGACTCTCGGCTTCGACAGAATAAACCCAAAGGATGCTCAGAAGCTCGGAGCAGGCTGGGGTTAAATTATTTTCTCTCCCCATCATGTGGCAAAGACACTTTGTGATTATACAAGACGGTGAATAACCTGGAAGTTATTAATTCATAGACCTTTAATCTGATATGCAGATATTCCAACCAAAGTCCTCCCACAACCGGTTGTGGGTTTATTTCTAAAAAGGGGAGGGGAAAGAGAAAAAAAAAAAAAAAAGGCAAGCAACAACAACAAAAACCCAAGTCTTACTCACACACCAAAAAAAGACATTCAAGAAGTTTGCAACGTGCAAGACAACTTCAGCAGGGCTGCTCTGCAAGACAGCAAAGCTCATTCTCACAAATCCAAACAGTTGATGCGGTGGGGGGGGCTGGATTTCCCCCTAAACCCAAGAAGCTGCTGAGCTCACACAGCACCTCTCCCACTAGTCCTTATTTTCTAGTCCCCTGCCAGCCCCTCTCTCCTCTCCAGCTTTCTCTCCCTGCCCCTCCAGCTCCTCTCTTGCAATCCTTGGCACCATTTGACTGCACATTCTGCCTCTCAAGTGGGCAGCAGCTCCACAGAACAGCTGCCCGACAGGGGAAGCACAGCACAGTTCAGCCTTGCTAGGAACAAGCCTGAAACCCAGCACAACAGGAGATTCCCACGGGATGTAAACAAGTAAACAAGATTTATCCTTTCTTTTATAACCCGGTAACACATCAGTAAAACTCAAAGTCCGTCCATCATAAGCAAAACCAGTCCAAAGCTACGACCATTTCGTATTTCTGACCGCTAATAAGTGTATTTCTTGTGAGCCTCTTGGAATAGAGGCCTTCATTTCAAGGATGGGGACACTGAGGCAGAGGAAGATCACAAAGGTGCTTTGGTTCATCTTTTGAGGTTGCAGCTCTGCCGGGAATTCGGCAAAACAGCGCCCGTGAAGCCGGGCTCCACGTTTCTGCAGCCCGATTAGCAAATACAGTCTGAGATCTAAAAAAAGATGTCAACATCATCAGTACAACGAGGAGACTACAGGCCAAATAGTTTTGTGTAGCATCCACTGCAGTGTCAGTAGGTTCAGTGTATTTTCTTGGCTGAAACCCTGTCAAGGGAACAAGGAATAAACAGAACGGACCCGTGAGGGAGCTGGAGTTGCACGAGCGTATTCCAATGACAAGACACAAGGAGGCTGTCTTGCCCGTATCTGCAGCAATTTTCCCTGTTCAGAAAAACCAAGAGCGCACAGCCCGGAGCGTGCAGCAGAGCAATAGGCACTCCAGGGACTGGAGAAGATGCCCAGTAGGGGTTATGATAATGCAAAGGTTGATTTTACAGTTGTATTTCGGGATGGAGACTGACTAAAAGGCAGAATTACCGCTCTGTAGGTGTTTTGGATGGGGTTACCGCTCCACAAACCAAAGCAAGGCAGAAGTCCTTGTGGGGAGAGCAGGGAGAGAGACTCAGACCTCCAGATCTGAGACAGCTGAAGGGCTTGGAAGCCCCAGAAGCAGAGACCCAGTGCTGCACCCCCAGCCCTACGGATGCAGAGGGGCACCAGTCCCCAGACAAGAGGGCACTCCTTTCCCTAAGGGCTCCAAAACATCCTAATGGCCAAACTAGAGATTTTACACCCTTTTTCCCCCTCAATTTGTGGAGGAGGGTCTGTTACTCACTGTAGGGAAGCACAGGTTATGGTATATGTGAGCACTCTCATGCTCTATCCCCAGCGGGGCAATTTCTTGAACATTCTCGTTCCACGCGATCACCAAGCAACACTTGGGCTGCGCCTTCCCCCAAGCCCGTTACAATAACTCCCGAGATTTCTTTATAAAAAGGAAGATGCAGCACGTTCCTATTACGCAAACAAGTTCAGAAAACACAGAGGGTTCCTTTGAGAAGGCTCTCCATCTCCAAAGCTGCACATCAGGCAATTTAGACAATCCAATAATTAGAGTATTTTATTAACTGACCGAAGCGAGAGCAATAGAACTTGTTAATATTTAACTTACTGGGGCTCCCCAAACCGTTGTATATTTAGCATCTTTACTGACGTTTTTATACCTTCTTCTTTATGGTGCTTTGCTTTATTCTCAAGAGTCTCGTGGGCTCTGAACTTCCCCAGGGAGGGAAGGACGGGACGCCACCAAACGTGAAGAAAGAGGGCAAGCTCTGCCCCGAGGTGTTACAACTCGGATGGGTTTCAAAGGACCACGGGCGACTCCAACACTTTGATTAATGAAGTCGAGATCTCCAAGAAGCACCTAGTAATCCAAACCAGGAAACATGGCCTCAAGTTTGTAAGAAGTTTTAAATCAGTGGGCTGGTTTTGAAAGGTTCAAAAAGCCCTCCTCATTAACCTAATCCTTCTCGATAAAAGTCGTGAAAGTTTTGACATTAACTGCAGAATAACCCAGGCAAACGGCTAGTTGCTGTTACCTGGTCTTTCAATCCTATTAGGAATTCTGCAAGTTCTTCATTTGCTGGCTCCAAGAAAAGATTGATAGCAGTGAACCTAATTTTTTACTATTTTTTTTTTTTTTAACCAAATGACATGTTTATTCTTGGAGGCTTTTCCCTTTTCCTCCCTTCATTTCATGCAATGAACACGCCCAGAAAGCAAAAAGAAAAAGAAAAAAAAAAGTACCTAATATTTTTGAGAAAGGCAGAAAAGGCCTTTTCTATTTCTTTGTGCTACAGCAATAGGAATTTAAAGCGAGGGTAAACTTCTCCCCCTTAATTACGGTGCACTCGCAACCATATAAACCTATTTCTGAGCCCTACAGAGTTGTGTTCATGGGAGCAATCTGAGTTGAGAGGCTCATCCCAGCCCCACCTCGGGATGAAGCGCGATGTCAGGACATTCAAGAGCTCTGTCAAGTCTTTTGGTCTTCTATGTTCCAGCCCTTGACCTTAACTCCCTCGTTTTTAAAAGATTTCAAAGCTTCGTGATAAGGGAGGGGAGGAAAGGGGGGCTTGGTTTCTGGTTTAAATGCTCCAAACGAAATAGCAACCAAGTTACACATCCCTCTTGATTTTTCTATGTATATCTGTAAATAAAAATGCAAATACACCTCCATACAGCCCTTCCTGAAGCACAGACACAGATTTTCCAAGCAGAACGTTTTCTCCTATAATCGTTACTTGCTTCCAAAATTTGTGCAGCAATACCTTAGGCAGCAGAATAATTTATAAGTCCGTGTAAAAGCAAAGCTGCGCAGCTGCTCAGAGTTTGCAAAACTGCGAAACAGGAGGGATTTCAATGCAAGAAATATCCCGCCTCTACACCGATTAGTTTGCCGGGAATAAAACACACACGCAGAGGCAAAGAACTGCACGCTCGGAGCTGCAGGAAGCAAAGCTTCAGCCCTGATAAAGGGACCTGTCAGAAGTGTTGATATTAAAGCTTTTCTTTTTTAAGTGAAGGAACACATGCCTTTGTGTATATTTTATTTTTCATTAATTAACTCTTGTGTTCCCCACAGCACCCAAACACAGCTTGGACTTTAGAAGGCATTCTAACAAAAGTTTTCTTGTTTTCTTTTTGTCCCTCCGTGTTATGACATTTCGAGGGTTGTAGCTGGCACTCATGTTTAGAAAGCAAGGGGAATTCCACACATGGCGACAGAATAGATATTTTAACAATATGTTACAAATATTGTCAATTGGATATTTTTTCCCCTCGCGTTTTCAAACACATCATAAATCTAGACTAGGTTTCTGTGCGTGAACCCTGCTTACCGCTGAGCTGGAGCCTCTTGGCATGAAGGCAAAGAGGGGTTTTTATAAATAAAACTTTGTGAAATCACTGTGCACTCCATTAATTCAGGAACACTCCACCTCAGCTTCAAAGGGGATCTTTACAGTAAAGATGGTGTTCTTGCTGCTTTAATGATTTGCTACTTGTACTTGTCATAACTACATGAACCAAACATGCAATACCGGGGAGCAGCAGTTTAGGGAAACGCACAGTTCCGTCTCCCATCCAGCTCCGCTTCAGCTCAATTCAACAGATTTGAGGCTTTATATAGAAAAAGCTACTCCATAAATCTAACACTCGAGGCCTTTGTATGATGCCACCTAACAAAAGAAAACCCGTGCCTCGGGTACGTACATACCTCAGGCACCACTACGACATCCAACCCCGAGAATTATGGGTGACCCGCTCGGCATCCAAGCCAAGGTGAGAAGTGTTGATAGAGGTAAAAATGAAACAAACTCCATCTAAATAGTATATATACTATGAGATAAGCGCCCTACTAAGACTTTCCACTTTTTTACTTACTTAATCCTTTCATGCAACATGAAGGTTCCCAATTTTTAAGTCATTTTTATCCCGGCTTGTCCCTTTCCCCACCTCCCTGCCAACGCATTTCTTTTTCCCGACTTCAGGGAAGGGACATTTTCTGGGGTTAAGGCACAAAGCTGGGAGAAGCTATAGTTCTGGAATCAATTCCTGGATGCACCTGTAGATGCTCTGATACCTTAAGCACGTTCTTTGAGTCTCAGTTTTCCTAAATTCCATCAACTGGAACAACTATCCTCGCTCTCTTGCGTGTTTTGACTGCTTATGAATATTTTAAGGAACGCTACTACTCAGCAAATGCGCAGGCAGCACATCAGAGAAAACCATTTGGGATGAATGTTCGATGGAAAAACAAAAATGCTATCATAAGGCTTAGACAAAGTAAATCTGGTTTTATTCATCTATCTGGCGTTGTTTGGCGACTTGTGACTTGGCTGTTTGGGTGACTTGGGCTCCTGACTATCTCAAAAATACGAAACCTCAAAATGCAGACACCAACGATTTAATCTAACTCATTTCTACCAGTGGCTAAATGATCTCTTTTTTTTCTTTTTTTTTTTTAAACACCATCTTTGCCTGCCTTCTGGGTTTGGGAATGGAGAAGCCAGGACACACCAGGGACCACAACACAACTAAGTGCAAAGTCCTGTCCCAGCAAAGCCAAACTTCCAGGTCTGATTTAGCCACATGTAGCCCTTTTTCTTCTGCAGTTCTTCCATTTGCATTACTCTCCATCCCTCCACTCCCTTCCCAAATCCTCTCCTCCTTTCCCACGCTGGATTTCCCTGCAGTACCCCAGAGCTGCTGGTCACCGCTCCCTCAGACCACTCGTTTCTCCTAAACCAAAGCTGCTGCAGAACATTTCCCCTGAGCTGAATCATGAGAAGAGAGGGCAATCAGCAGAAAAAATCCCATGGGGGAGACCTCGCTCCTCCCCAGACTTTTTTCTGCCAACTTCCCTTCACTCTCTTTGCCACGAAGGGGAAGTTGCTGCAAGACAGCAAGGCTGCGCTTGAGTAAAATATATTAAGTGTATTAAATGCTTCTCCTACGCAGCCTGCCCTCCTCCAAAAGGAAACGCGAGCCAGCCTGCGGCTGCGTTCAAAGAGCAGCCATGGAACAAGGCAAAAATAATCTGCAGCTCCACACTAGGGTCAGCAGCATCACTCGGGGGGCATGAATTGGGCACAGCAACTCATCTCACGCTCTGTTCAGTTACATCTTTCTGAAACCCAACTGGTCATCCTCCAAACGAGCCCTACGCTCCTGCTTTACACACCTTTCTGCTTGCTGGGAGGTATCAAGACCGACTGCATTAATTTCAGCCAGTACTGGAAACTAACAGCTTGGGACAGCTGGAATCACCGAGGCTTGGGTCTTCAGAGGGAATTCTGCATGGCTCCGAGTTCAAGGAGCTCACTTGCCTTCGCCAAGCATGAGATTATTTGTTTTTTCTTTAAAACCAAGCCCTACAATGCAGTTCTCTGGCTCTTTTCCATCCAACATGCACCAAGTTCTCATCTCTCTACCCCAGCAACGTGTCACAAACTGGGGCTGATGCTCTCAGGGTTGTGTCAGAGCCTGTGTTTTCACCCTCCAGTTGTTCTGTATCCTTAGGACATTTTTTTTTCCAAATCGTATTAGCTCAAGATGACACAAGGACACATTTGGAGATTTTTTGTTACACACCTGAAGACCCAAACGCTTGCACAGTCAATCCTAGCAGGCATCCAAGTGAGCTAGGCACCTCATTTCCAAATCTACACACAGTTCTACAAGCCAATCTTCCTAACAGCGCTTAGGCGTCCAAGTCTATAAAAGAATAAAGAATATTTCAAAAGAACAAAAGCGTCTCTCCTGCACCCTTTGAATTGTATGAACTTTCAGAATTTAGGAAGAAAATAATCTAATTTTGAGTCCTTTTATGTGTTCCAATCCTCTCTTTCTTTTTTTTTTTTTTAATTTTGAACACAGCTGTCTGTTGTACTTTCTCAAATGATGCCAGATGCTGGGTTCATCAACCAAATGCACGAAAACAATGGTTTGAAAGCAATTAGAAGCACCGAGGCTGCACCGAGGCTCATATTAAAATGTGATAACACTGTTCTAGTGGGAATTGCAACGCTGCTGCATTTCTGACATTTCTGTGCTGCCAGACAGACAGGATGTGCTGGAAGTGGGCCCTGATAGAGGAGGTAACATACTGGAATTTATTCCTGGAGTAAATGAAGGATTAGCTGAGTTGGAACACTCGCAAGGATTTTTATTACAGCCCCAGCTCCCATCTTGTTTGAACGCCGGCAGATCCTTCTGTTTGCGCTCACGTATTGCAACTGTTATTTAAGGAAAAAGGATGAACCCCCTGAAAAATACACCTTGGCTGCAGCCTGGTCCTACCCAATGCTCCGAATCGAGAGCAGGAGCTGAGCTCCACCGCTCCGATCTGGAGTCAGAGGAGCTCCAGGTCAGCTCTGAGCAAATCCTGATCCATCAGTCGCCCCAAATATACAGAAATCGCCACCAGCCCCTGCCTGTGACCTACAGGCACCCTGGAAAGTTTAAATCATGCCCCCTCGTATCATGGAAATGAAGATCAAAGTCATAATCAGCCTCTCCCAGCTTGTTAACAGACGTAACAAGAGATGGTCATGGTGCTGAAAAAAAATTACAGCCTGACCATTTGTCTACACCTGGAGGCTGATTCTGCTTCAAGTTCAGGTTAACGCGACGCAGAGAGACAGGAGGAAGCTCGCTGAAGGTTTCCCAACAACGTCCCAAGTCAATGGCCAGTGGGAATATTCTTCCCTTTCTGAACGATAAGTCTTCTCTGGAGACAGAAGTTCAGAAGAAAAATTTCCTGAGTTTGTCCAAGACAATACATTTACATCAGCACCACAGAGTTTTCTATTATTTGCTCTCAAGAGTAAGAAGAAATGGACTTCCGCTGCTTAAAAGAACACTAACCCAACTCCTGCTATAGTTTTGCCCCTTTCCACACCCAGCAATATTCAGTTTAAGCTCTTCTCCTTGTTGACTTTGCATAGAAGCCACCACCCATCCAGCCCTTCCCTGCTCCCTGAGATCACAGCAGCGAGAACTCACCCTTGCTTCCCCCAGCTTGCACTCACCTCGGGGCAGAAATTCCAACCGGTACCTAAAAGAATTCAAAGAAAAAAAAAAACCACATTATTTTTTTCATGATTTGTTCCAGCCTGATAAGGGACAGATGGGAGAATTCTACCAGAAGTGGTGCCAGCAAATGGTCCTCACGCATTTTGCGTGAGGAGGTTCTGCAAGAATCCTGCAGATGAACCTCCTTCGCATCTCCTCCTCTTGAAAAGCTTCCATTAGCAGAGGTCGCTTTCTCCAAACACAAAGGTTTGTGTGACCTTTTATTTTGCAGCCTTAAAGGCCTTTAAAGGTCCCTTCCAACCCAAACTACTCTTTGACTCCATTCCATGACCGTTCTTAACCTCTCTCCCACCTCCCCTTGGAGCAACGCACGTGCTGCCCATTCCCAAAAACATCCACCACGATCGCTTCATCCCTCTCACTTCCAGCACATCTTGGGTTGACATCAGAGTCATTTTAATAAGGGAACAGCGCTGGCGAGTCTTGGAAACACACCAAGGATTGGGGATAAACCACAAAGTGACCCATTCACGGCAAGACGCGCAACAAAGGGTTGGTCTATAGGCATTAGTGGCAAGAATCCAGTACATAAAAATCCAATCAATTTGTTTCCTCATTAAAAGCTTTCATGAAGAAAATGATTTAACACAAACATTCAAGCTACTGACACAGATTAATTAGAAAACAACACCAGAATTCTGATTAAGGGCATAATATTTATTTGACTTGTTTGCTTTGGACAAAAAAAAAAAAAATTAAAAATGCGCACAGACAGAAGAAACTTTCCTGGGAGAATGGGCTCAGTGATAAATAACAGCTGGATTCTGTTGGGAAGAGCCACACCACTGTGCTTTGTAGCAAGAATTTCTCTGGGCTTTTGGATGCTTCTGGCAGCAGTCCCCTAATTTTTACAACAAGCTCTTTCCTCTCCATCCCCGTCTTATCTTTAAAGCCCAGAGAAGTGACACCACCTGCCCAAGGTCAGGGTGGCAGCTCCAGCCTTTTGTTTCCAATCAGCATTAACCTACGCTCAGTATTTGCTTTGAGAATTCAAACCTTATTCAACATCTGACTGGAGAAACCTCCCTGAGCTGGGCTCAGCCTCTGCTCCCCAAGAGCTTCCTCCCGAACCCCCAAGTGTCAAAATACTTTTGTCTCCTGAGCAGACAACGACTGCGAGACAAGGACAGCAAAAAAAAAAAAAAAAAAAAAAAAATCACTTCTTATTCTGTGAACTTTTGTCTCTTGTGCTTGAGAGACTGTCCTAATCTCCCCTGAACATGTTTTAGTGATAACATTTACTGCACCAGGACCAAAATGATTTTCTGTCACTTCTAATGCCAGTTCAATAAAAGTATAAGAGCTTTGTTTCTAACCTCTGTCATTTTTAATACAGTAAAATGGTTTAAAAAAAATGTAAAATTGAGTTCCATTTCCTACTGGACCAGCAAGCCCATGTTAGCTTCACTCTGATCAAATTTAAGGCAAGGGGGAAATACCAAAAAGATGCTTTACTTTTGCCTTTTTTTTTAAGCATAAGGAAACAGTCAAAAATTCTAATCTCATCAGATCAGGATGTGTCTTTAATCTCATGCTTTGATCATTTTCACCCTGGAAAGGCTTAAGCAGAGAATGAAAGTTAGTTTAAAATTTAATCGGGAGCATGGGGAGGGGGAGATGGTCTTGTTCTTACGGAAGATGAAAGAGTAATGATCTAATTCCTTCATCTGACACCAACTGCACGAAAATCTTGAATAAATTACTTAGCTTAAAAGGCGCCCACATCGATGCCACAGTATCCTCAGCATGCTCACTCCCAGGATTTTTCTTTTCCCCCTGACGTTTTGTACGTGTCTGAGAGAGGGTGGGAAGGGGGAAAGGACAACTTTCAGCATCTGTGTTTCCCCCACCCCTTCCTGCGGGTAATCCCAGTTAATCAGCAAGTTCCATTTTCACAATTTTCAGAGGTGGTCAGAACATTCTTTTCCTCTTTTTGCTCCATTACCCAAGAAATGCAACTATTGGGGCGATACGCTCCTTTTTTTGCTGCCTAGAGTGAGTTCAGATTATCTCCAGCACTAAACCACATTCCAGGGGAGCAGCCCAGCCAACAGGAGGTTCCTCATCTTGAGCCATTCTCCAAGAATTACAGAGCTTGAGGCCAGCTCTGATTTTTGTTCCCGATTAAGACAGTACTAACTGACAAGCACATTACGTCATTAACGTGCCCAATTTGGGGGTAACAGGCAGTTACATAACGTTCCATGCTTCAGCCTTGCAGGAGGTTTACCCTGAAAGTTACAGTCCAATAATTCCTCGCCGCAAATATTAAAAAAAAAAAAAGTTATTTCTTCACACATATTCCCCCTTGAACCACGCAGAAAACTAATCCTTATTCAACTGTGTCTTTATTTTGGAGGTTACTTACCCCAGAATCTGGTTTGACCTTTTCATCCTTAATAAACCATTTTTAGAGCTCACAAACACCAGGAGTAAAAGCTTCTAATTTGTTTTCTTAACCAGAGAAAAAAAGCAATATATCTGGTCGTGTCTTAACTGTTCCTTTGAAGCATTTTATTAAAACATCTCCGACCCACCCGCCGCTGATGGAATCCCCCAAGAAGAACCAGTTAAGGCAACGCACAGTGAAGAGTTCTCACCAAAGAGGAAGGTCCAATTCACACGAGACCTTAAGAAAACAGAGGGAGACGGGGAAAACTCTTGTCAAATGATTAACTGGCTTCAGCAAAATGAGCTCACAAAGGAATCTCTTGAGATTTTTTCCTGATGCTAGTCATAAAGGAGGAACCGACCCCAAAAATACCAGATTTCTGTCACAAAGACAAGGCATGAGGGTTGCACTGCCAACGCTGCAACAAAATGCATCCTGGAAGTATTTTCCCCCTGCGTGGTTCAAATCGAGCCACCCAATCTCTCTCGCCTCATCGAGGAGTATTTTGGCCCAGACAAGAAAAAGCCACAGGCTTGTTCTGCTCAAAACACAAACCGTCTCTCGTGATCGCGTCGCCTTTTGAGGTTACACGCCCAATGAGGGGACATCCGAGGGTCTCGCTTCGCTGGAAGCGTTTATGTTCTTTGCTCCTGAAAATCACAGAGATGCCAGTCCTGACTCCTCAGCTTCCTGGGAGCCGTGTCTCCAGACGGTCCTAATCAAAAATCCTAACTCGAGCGCATCAGCAGACCTCGAAGGGCCACGAGAAAGAGTAGAAGAAAACAGCGCTGTCACGTTGGAGAGGGGAATCGAGTCAAGGAGGAGGAAGGTTTGCCAGAAAGACTGTCCTTTGCAGTCTTGAGACAGGACCAGAGCCACCCACAGAGCCAGGGCTTGGTCTTCAGAGATGCCTCCAGGTCACACTAGGACCTCGATCACAGATCTTGTTCCTCCACTGGCTTAGAACAGAAGTGAGATTAGAAGCAGCCTCAAGAGCATCAGGTACCCGTGAGGTCTGAAAGCGAGTTCTCCAAATCCCACCCCTCCCAGCTGCACCATACGATGGGCTCGTGTTATCTTGGAGCACCAAGATAATTTGGGTTTATTCCTGCATTTCCAACCCTCACACAAAACTCAAGCAGCAGATCCAGCCCCAGCTCTCTGCTGCATGGGAGGAGGGGAGTGTGTGTGTCCACAAATCCCATCAATGCCCCGAAATCCAGGAAAAGACACGATGAACAACCCCTCCTCCCACCCGCTGACCAGCATCCCCTGCCTGCAGCAAATCCCAGAGCTGAAGGGGTCAAACAAGACTCATTTGGCTTCTAGCCCCAAAATTACCGTCTGAAATCTTACAGTCTGTATTATACTGGGGGGGTCAAACTTGATGGCTATAATGGTCTCTCTGCAGCTTTAAAGTCTATAAAAGTCTAAACCCCACTTTCCTCTCAGACTCAATTTCGGCAGGAACCATAAAGTCAGGTTTCAATCAAATTTCCTGTATTTTCCTGTCCAATTAAGAACACTAATATCACCACAGATGTTATTAAATTAGATATTTCAAGAGAGTCTAATTTGTTCGGTGCACGGTATTCATTGGTTTTTAATGTTTGCAAAAAAAAAAAAAGTTTGAAATCCTGTACAGCATTGATTTTTAAAACAGGAAAAAAAAAAAAAAAGAAAGAAAATGGGATTGGGGAGCTCACCATTAGCAAAGTCAGTTACAAACCACTTCAAATGCATTTCTCGGTTAAATGTTACAGAAGCAGCAGCAGCAGCTATGCAAAGGTTCTGGTTACACAATTTCAATCATTTACAGTCCTCGGGTTTCAGATTAACAATGCCTTCACAAGGAAATGGATGGGGAAAAAAAAAAACCAGGGGTAATTTTATCAGCTGGAAAGGAAAACCATGCAAATGACTGAAAGGAGCCTAAACCAAAGCACCAAAGCTGCATTACTGGCAGAGCAAACGGCCACAATCACGCCAGGTATAAAAGCAGGTAGAATATGAGAATAGCTGAATCGGATTTGGGGCCCCGAGTGTTAACACAGAATTCCTCCCTCAGAAGGTTAAGAAAATTAAAAGGTTAAAACCAGTAAAAAAAAAAAAAAGGTTAAAACCAGTAAAAAAAAAAAAAAAGAGTAAAACCAAAAAAAAAAAAAAAAAGGTTAAAACCAGTAAAAAAAAAAAAAAAAAGGTTAAAACCAGTAAAAAACAAAAAAAGGTTAAAACCAGTAAAAAAAAAAAAAAAGGTTAAAACCAGTAAAAAAACCCAAAGGTTAAAACCAGTAAAAAAAAACAACAAAGGTTAAAACCAGTAAAAAAAAAAGGTTAAAACCAGTAAAAAAAATTAAAAGGTTAAAAAAAATTTTAAAAATCCCCTACTGAGATTACAGAAGAAACTGGGAACATCCTAACAGAAACTTTGCCAGGTTTTGAAAAGAAATAATCACCGCGGTCAGTATTAAACTACTTGACTGCTGGAAAGTGAAGGAATGTCCCTGCTCCTGCACGGCCGTACTGCTGTGAGGTTTCAGATCCCCATTAACAGCAGTTGTCCCTGAGCTGGACCACATCTCCGTTGCACCCGGGAAGAAACAGCTCGAGCAACTCATTTTTAGGAAAAAAATAAAAATAAAAATGCAAATCCAAACCCCACGATGTACTTCCAAAGTGACAGGGACTTGCTTGCCTTTTTTCTCTTTTTTTTTCCCCTCCCCTCCCTCTGAACAAATCTGTATTTAATGGCCAAAGTGTGAATGAACTCGTGCTCAGCAAGATCGTTTCCTTGCCGAGCAAATAAATTTGAGCTCTCTGAAGAACGTGAAGGAAGAGAAGAGCACTTTGCCTAATTAAGGACAATGTGGTGGGGCTCTAGCCCAGCCCTGGCATTAATGTGCTGAGCTCAATTATCTGCCCATCAGGTCACATTCTTAAATTCCTTTTTATCTTGGTATCACACGTTATTCAGCGTAATGAGTTTAATATTGGTAGGAATTACAGGCAGTGCATTCACACTAATGAAGCAAAATTACCCTGAAATTGCATTTTCTTTAATTTCAGCCTTGGAACTTTAAAATAAGGTTGAAAATTGAAGTAATAAATGTAGTTAATATGGTGAGAAGATTGTTAGAACAGGCCAAACATGCTGTTTCAGACCAAATTTTGGATGTGTTTCCATTAGCGAGTCTTTTACAAACCTACTTGCCACAGAAAGGATCAAGATCTACCCAATAATTAGGCTGAAGTTCCAGTGGTGTGGAAGCACCTACAGTTTTATTGCACGTGCAAGACCACGTGCAGACTCTTCCTCGCTGACAGCGACCGTCAGCGTTGAGATATCGCCAGAAACTTTAAGGAGGGTTAGACCATGAGGCAATAAAATGAGGTTTAGGGTTGTTATCCTGAAGTGAAGAGCTCGCTCCACGCTGGAGCTCCTGCTGACGGTCAGAATGCCAGAAAAGGGTCCTGTTTGTTAGCTCTGAGTAGCAGGATCGGACCTCGGGTTCACACCATTGCTCTTGTCACACTGGAGCAAATTAAACGTCGAGTTTCGGTGTCTATTTTGGATTTCCTAGTGGGTGTATACGAGAAATTCAACGTTAATTAAGCCCCTTTCTCTTCATTTCTGCTATGATATACAACAGGTCTGCCTCGCTCTCCTTTTAGAACTATTACATTTCACCTCAGGGGGAAAAGAAATAATAAGAATTTGCTTCCATCAATGCAAACTTGCCTTCCAACAGCGAGTTTAAATGACTGGCTGGCTCCAAGAAGATGGAGGAACTATTTATCTCCATATTTTTAAATAAATCCCATTCTCCCCATCTCACCCCCTGCCATCGTAACCGCTCTAGAAACGTCGAAATGCTGAGGTGAGGTCATTTAACAGCAAGAAGGCTTTTTTCTTTTCTTTTCTTTTTTTTTTTTTCCACTTCCTGTTCTTGCCAAAGGACAAGAACAGGCTTGTGTTCCTAAGTGGGGTCATGTATCTGATTCTTCCCAGGTGCCGGACATCTGCTGCTCTGCAGTCGGCTCGAGTAGGACACAAACCAAGCAGCGACGCTCCCGAGGAACAACTTGACACAAACCCTGGGCACTGACAGACCTAACACAGACCTAATGACCTTCCTCTAAACCAAAGCTGCTTTTTAAGCAAGTTTTATCCGTTACGAGCACCTTGACTCAACCCTACGGTCAGGACATGGTACTGAGTTTGGAGATCCTCATCTCTTGCACAGATAATTCCTGGGGAACAACCCTCCAGTTGGTTGTTTCCTGGCTGCCATGCAAAGCAATCAGGAAAAGCAATTAAAAAAAAACATTATCAACAAAACCAAAGAGATGATTAGGACAAAAGTTGCCAGGCCAGGATTTACATTTAAGAGATTAGAAAGTAGGAATGGATCTGAGTTAGTAGGCATAGGGGAAAAAAAAAAAAAAATAAGAAAACTGTTTCAACACAACAGTGCATTTTAAAGAAGCAAACGATCTCAAAAAGTAGAACGGCACGGGGAATCATCACTCAGGCGGACGGCGACAGGCTCCCCACAGCCACTGCCTGCGCCGCCTCTGACACGGCTCCTCCAGCAAAAATCCCCCAGGTCACCATGGAAAAAAAAAAAAACAAAAAACTTGCAAACATTTCCACTCCCTACCTACCACACTTCTCACGGCAAGATGGGAATAATATATCCTCCCAGGTAGCACGTGGAGACATAAAACCCAACCACTTGTTCGCATATTACAGTCATCAGCCAACCTCCTGGGGTTATAAAGATAGAAAGACCCGGCGGCCAAGTTAGACGAACAGTTTGTTGAGAGTGGCTCAGGGCGAGATGAAGCTCTTCGAGGGAAGAGACACGTGTGTCTCTGGCCAGTAGCTGAGCAGTTTTATTTAGGTCCATTATGGACCCGGCACAACAAAACCCTACGCGCAGCGTTGTGTTTCACCGGCTGG
>NW_009722624.1:24183-51625 GCF_000703405.1 Apaloderma vittatum
CCGCAGAAGCCGCAGGCAGCTCCCCGAAGAGACAAACCCACATCTCACCCCCCCAAGAGCAAGACCCGCTTAGATCCCTTCAAATTAAAAAAAAAAAAAAAAAAAACACAGTAATCTCCCACCACAAATCATGGCGTTAATGGCTCGGGTCAGGAGGAGGACGTTTGTGTACTCTGTTCTCACCCTTTCCAAATGCCACCGAGCAATAAAACATGAGTAGGAAATCAGCAGAGCCCTCAGGCTTTGCTCAGGGGTCTCGCTTTCCCTTCCAGACGTACCTGCCATTTATTTCCCTAAGCACTAAGACTGAGACCACCTCTTAACTCGAGCATCCAGGAGGGCTCCGTCTGTCGCCTCTTCTCCCGACGCAAGAGCTGCTTCACCAAATCTCCTGCTTTCCTGAGACAACTTGGTTCTAAAAAAGCTTTGTCCCAAATTGCATTCGGAGGCTGAGCAAGGGCTAAGAGCTGAGGCTGAATTCTGTGTCACAGCACCCCCGTTCACTCTAGGACCCCAAAGGCTGCTCCTTCTAGAGAAAGTCACCAAAACCCCGTGTATACGAAGGTAAAGAGTTGTCCCTTTTAAAGCTGCATGCTCTCAGGACCAGTTTGGGGGAGGAAAAATAAAAATAAAAAACGGCTTGACTCGAACCCGAATATTTCACATTCGGATTCCTTACTTCAGGTTCAGAATTCTGCTTACTTAACTCCTTCCATTCAAGATTAACATCCTCTAACGAGTGGGAATTTTTAGAGAAACCACAATCTCTTATGAACGTGCAATCAAGCCCTTTCTTCTGCAATATTACAGGACATTGCTACCCAGATACACACACTCCCTGTTCTTCCATTAGAGATGCTACAGCCTCATTTTCCAAAGGCTTCCATCTTCTGCATTCAGCTTGTTTCAATTATTCAGGGCAACCCAGGCTGATAATTACACAGTCCCGAGTTGCTGAGTAAAACTGATGCTTAATTAGCCAGCAGGAAAGATCGATTAAGATACAGCAGGGCATCTTGCAAAGTTCTTCAGTGGGACTGCAGGGAATAGAGTCTGGCTGTGCCCTTCCGAAGGATAAAATTCTCCACTTCTCGGGGACTCGACAGCAGTTTTATTTAAACTGGATGTTTAGATCAGTCAGCCACCCCGAGTTTTATTGTCAGGTCTTAACGTCAAGTGACACAACTCATATCTTGTAACTAGAGCATTAACAGCAAGCTCTGGATCACATTTCTAGCCAAAAAATACAATGCAGCTGAGACCAAAAGTTTTATTTAAGCCTCCCTGTTTGCATCCCTTAATTTTCCCCTCTCACAATGAAACAACCTTTGTTGGCTTCACTTGCTTGTCTAAATGACGCAGCTCGTGTTCTCATGCAGGAACCTGAACAGCCCTGAGGTTGTGAGATTTTGGAACCCAGGTCAGGCCTGACTTCTAATTCAAGAAGTTTTCTTAATTTCTTTTTACTGTATAAAAGCCCAGGCAATACACATCTGAGTTCAGGAGCCACTTGTGAAACAGATACTTCCAGCAGCAAGCCCGCAGCGTGAATCTTTGCGCACTGTATTGATTTACCCACAAGCCTACGTACTAAATGATGGATTTTTTTCCCCACAAAATGCTCTCTAGCACAAGGGAGAAGAAAGAACGGGACAGAATCAGAGACCCGTATACAAAGAGCTCTGTAGACATGGCCCAAAGCATAATTTTTTTTTTTTCCCCTTTGAAACACAAAGTTAATTCCAAACACAACTAATGACAATTTTGCAGACAATCATAAAACTAGTTCAATAGGAGGATGTACAAACCAGCAGGCACTGCACTTGCACCTTATACCAAGCCCTGAATGTCCATTAATTTTCAACATGTGGGCCAATGGTCCAGGTAGTTAAATAGAGCATCTGGCACACCAAGGTGTGACACTATTTTTTCGTAGTTCTGTTAGAAAGTAATGCAGACAACACAAACCTGGCTTTCACTTGCTGGAAGCAGAAGAGGATTGCATCCCTCTGCTCCCTTGCTTTAGCACTCAAGTTTTCGTGCTGCAGCCCATCTGCCAGGTAGTCTTCAGCATCTGTGGAAGAAAGAATTACATGTTAAAACCCACATATCTGTTTAGCCAAGACATACCTGTTCTTGGCTAAAAAAAACCCAGGCACCAGGAAGCTCTCGAGGCGCCAGACCAAGCAGTCTGATCTAGAGACACAAATCAGTCCGAAGACTTCATTTGGAGAAGTTAAGACACTGAAGTGATTGCAGACAGGAGAGGATCTAAATATTGCGTGTGAGGACAGAGCTTCTGTCTGCTTGCAGTGGTATAAGACAAATAAGCAACTGCAAAGAAACCACCAAGCAGAAGAGGAAGGAGAAGTTAAAGGTGGAAAAGTCTGTTTTCCTGCAAGGTTATCACTGAAATACTACACCCTGTGCTTTCTCAACAGAGGCAGCTCGACAAAAGTAAACACGGTATTCTCTCACCTGGAAACCACATGTCTACACACAAATTACCTAAACTGGAAGATAAAAGGATTTAGTGTCTTCTGTTTGCGTAAATATTTTTGTTCTTTAGAGAAAACTTATAAACAAAAAGTCATAGGAGAAAAAAAAACAGCTCAAATCACACCTGCTCCGTATCGGCTAATACCATCCTTGTACCTCAGCGGCACTACTGCTTGTTTCCCCTAGCAGGGAAAATACTGGCGTCAAAGCCGTGGTGTTGTACATCCACAGGCCTCTCCAGCCTTTAGCTCGGGGCCCATACTGTGACACTAATGTCAGTTTAATATCCTGCTTGCAGGACTTTCAACTCCTTATGCCTCAGCTGCCAGTACAGCAGCCAGCACTGCTTAGCACACCCCAGGCATCTGCACAGCCCCTTAAAAACAGTTCCTCCACCTGCAAGTGCATCTCAAGATCAAAATGTCACCAGAGAAATTAATACTTTTCTTTCTCTTAAGGTCAGGAGCCCTTGTTTCTGCCTGACACACTCTAGAAAGGCTTAGAGCTTGGGGCAGGGAGGCAGGAAGACAAAAAGAAAACCTGCTCTTTAAAGTGAAAAGCAAAAGGAAGGGCATGAAGGGGAACAAGGCTGATGCCCCAAGAACAGAGCCCTCCTCAGAGGGACACCTGGGTAGGACCAGGGAGACTCAACTCTCCCCACAGCAGCCTGGGAAGGAGGAGTGAATCCATATCCTAACACTTGTCTCCACAACAGTCCGGTCCTCCTTCCTGGCTTTATTCAGGTGAAAGCACCAGTTTCCTTTTGAGCACTCACTAAAATAAGCACATTTCAGCCAAATGCAGACTCCTCCAGGTCCTCATTAACTCCTTCCTCTGTCTCCATCCTCTCCTCCTACCAGGACGACTCCGACCCACACGGACCCTAAGGCACAGCATCGCTCTCGAACCCCCATCCAGGGACCTGGGGAGCTCCAGGAACACGGAGCTGCAAGGCCAGAATGCTGAACAATATCAGAACCCTGCTGGCGATTCAGCCCTAGGTGGCTTGCCTGGGATAACTCAAAGGCTTTGCCAGAGCAGCTGAACGAAGCTCTTTAAATCTCAGGCCAATCTTGGAATCCTTAGGCTCAGTTTCATCTTCAGTACGTCTCCGTGCAGTTTTAACCACCTACCCCAGACACAGTAACAACCCAGGACATGCCTGACAATGCTGAAGCGTACATCACTTACAAATTACATAGGAAGCACCCAAGTGCATGTATCTAAGCACAAAGGATATATCTCGCTCTGAGGAGCTTAGTGCTGAAGAACAGAGGAGGCTAAGGAGACAATTTATTATATATAAACCAGCATAAAACCATCACAGTAGAGGCGGGTCAGGGCTAGAAACTACATGCAGGCTGTATTTCCACAGGAAAAAAAAGCAACGAGCTGCTCCCAGAACTCGTGCAAATATCAGTAGCATCCCTCCGTCATTTTTAAGCGCAGATTAGCTCCATGAGTATGCAATTAGCTCTAATACAGTATTTACTTACTGGGATGTCAGTACAAATCAGCTGCTGGATAAGTTATAGTAGAACTAGGGTCACTTCTGCAAACGAGGCAGAGCCCCTTTCAGAGCCAGCCACTATGTTTATAGCAGCAGGAAATGAAAAAGAAAGCCTAACCATAAACTCTCAAAGTGGATCAGGAAGAGCAATATGTAAGCAGCTCTAGAGTAAATCACCCTAATGTTAGTTTTACTGCTTGTCGGTAACATTATATTCTTGATGTTTATAGATTGCTCTCCGCGATCCACTCTGAAAGTTTACAGGACTCTCCTTTTCATTTCCTGCAGCTAAAAAGGTAAGAGAGGAAAAAAAAAATAGTTGAGATTTCATCAAGTGTTTCAGGGGAGTTTCTAGAGGCAATTGCAGTTATCCACTTCAATCCTGCAGGAGATGCACAGCATCGTAAGAATTATGTCACAGCCACTGAAGTCCAGGGAGTAAATAACCTTTTAACAGCAGCACTAAATTCAAGGAGTTAATCAGCACTCAATGAGCAGAGCCGAAAGGTATTAAGATGCCATGTGTATTCTCTCCATGCACATACACACAGCCACTTTTTTTTTTTTTCTCTTTTCTACTCCACCACCCTCAGAAGGCTGCTGCTAACAGAAATCCTACACTCCACGCACAGAGGAGCTAGTCCCACAGAACCACAACATTTTAGCTACGTGAGACAACACTGAGCCAACCAGTCTGCTCCAGCGCTTATGTGGTGCTTCACAAAATCCCTCCTGCAGTTTATCACCCCAGCTGGCTGGGAAAAATTAGTTTTTTAAAAAAAAAAAAAAAAAAGAAAGTTTAGGACACCTATCAACAGAGCGAGCACAGATACCTTGAGCTTCCCTGAGCCTGCATTAATATTTCCAGGATGCATCCCAAGACAGCCGGGGCTTTGGAAGGCCAGTTGTATCATCCCCTGTCTCACTTGTCAAAATAAAAGCCGTGAATGATTGCTCACAGTGTTTCTCAACTTTTCTGCAGGCTGCAGAAGGAATGGTTTAACATTTTTTCAGGTGAGCCTTTCCTGCTTTTGTGGGGCTGAGTCAGAGAAAACGTTGAGATCTGAAGCAGTCTCCATCCATCCTCCTGCAACGGACTGGACAGGACATCCTCCCTGTCCATCAAACAGTAGGGGAAACTGAGAACAGTTTCTCGAATTTTCAGCTTCCACTCTCAGCCCTGGACTCACCGACACTGGAATTCCAGAGCTATTCCTGATGCTACATCGCTGTGGCTTCCCAGCCTTGCCAAAAGCAAGCGTTTCGCTGTTTAGTTCTAAACGGGCTGCCTGCCTTGCAGGGAGCAGCCACCAGCTCTGCTGGGCTGTGAAGGTGCACTCACAGTCTCCCAGAACAGCACATGCTCCATAAGTCCTGTTGCCCAAACACCAAGAAAAAAAAAAAGAAAAAAAATAGCTCTCCAGACCCACCACTGAATTGAAGAGGATAGAGCAAGGCAAGTGAAGAGAAGGTAATGGGACTGCCAGGCTGCCTTTGCTTCTACAAACGACAACAGAAGCCCTAGGTTTGTCAGAGATATATCACATTTTTTAGAAATGCTGTTTCAGCCTTCAGGAAAAATTTGTGCTGAACAAACATGAAATACCCTGAAGCCAAAGCAGTTTTAAAACAAGGGACCTGCCTAAGCCAAATGGGAAACCACGCAATTAACCAACAACACAGCATGAATGGAAGTTCATTGCCTTTTTTTTTTTTTTTGCAAGGTGGAACTTAGAGCAAAACAATTGTTGCAACCACATCTAGTCAGAAGAAGCACCTGTAAGTGTTGCAGGGGGAAGAGAAGAGCTGGTATTGTGTTGGCTTGCACCCACTGCCACCTCAGAGATGTCTTTTTCCGTGGTGACACCACAACTGTTACTGCAGCTACTGCCTCCCTCCTCCTGCGCACCACAAACAGCCCTGCACTAGAAGCCAAACTTTGATACAAGGAAGCAGATGTCATTGCCAGTATGTTTCCTCCTCTACTGGTAATTTTTTTTTTAATACAAAGAACACTTGCTGTAATGCAGTTTGCAAACACCGTAATAGCTCAAGCTCCTTCACTTCCAGCCTGCGTAGCTAGAAACCTCCTCAGCCAGCCGACGGCCTCCAGACCGTACGGATTGTTAAGACACAGCAAGTTTGATACAGAGGTATGTGACATGCAATTAATCTCCATTCATAGCCTGCTATACCTGTCAGCAAATAAAGGCTGTGCTTTAGAAGGAGATCTGAAGCCTTCAATTAAAAACAGTCAGCTAACAAGAAAATAATCTAAGTTAAAGGAAGGTGGCAGGTGCAGAAATGAGTTGTTTACAAAAGTGTCAGCGCTGAACAATAAAGCGCTGCACATCAAAAAACTGAAAGGGTGAACTTCACTGAAGCCCCCCTGATTAAAAAACAGAGGAGAAAATTTACACCTACATCTGGGGGAAGACACAAAGCATTTGGAAGAGAGCTTTGACGGGCTTGGAGGCTGCACGCTCGCTCCCTCAGGCTGACAGATCCCAGGGCTGGAAGTTCTCACGTCTCAGAGGGGAAGGGGCAAAGGCTCCCTGGTGCCACCCCACCAGGAAACAAAAGGTCACAAAGCCTTAAATACAAGCAGTCTGAGCAGCAAAAGTCTCACGACTCTTTGCCCAGCACCCACCCGCAGCTGCGAGAGCAGGACGTGTCGCTGACACGTGCTCGGGGTGCTCAGCGCTGGGCTGGCACCGGGGCTCCAGCCTGCAATGCCGCTGCTGGGGGCTTCCTTACGGGCAGGTTTCAGTGTGCTCATCTCCACACGATGCTTCTCCCACCAAGCCTTTGCTTATCCCACCACGGGGTCAGCAACGGTAGCGAAGGCCAGTACAGAACATTTGTGAGGAGCATTTAAATTTAAAAAAAAATAGTTTAGTGTGGTCTCTGCTTGGCTGAGCTGCCACTTCAAGGAGTACGTTCCTGGATTTCTCCACAAACTTGAAAAAAAAACATTAGAAGCCTCCCACCTGCCATCTTACACACAGAAGTAGATACCCTCAGCTCTCCTGAGGATGCTCCCTCACAGAGCCAGCTTGCTCACCGCATCCTCTGTGCAGCACCCAGGACCTGCAGAACCCTAAAGCCAGGAGACACCCCTCTCTGCCACCACAGGAACCTGCTGAGGGGGCTGGCTGCTGCACACAAGCTCTCTCACCACCTGGACCCACTCCCCTGTCTCACCCCAGCAATACTCATGGTGAAGCCTCACTACCTTCACTGAAAGGGGACATCTGACCATACCAGATGGAAGTCCTCAATCTTGCACACACCGCCTGCCCCTCACACAGACTCCAGGCCCACCAGAGCTGCCCTAACACTGGCATGAACCCACCTGCCAGCTCCTCTGCAACAAGGACAGCCGCAAAAACACCAGGGCAGCAACCAAATCCCCTACACCCTCACTGGGGTTAGGGCCAGGGAAGGCACACACAACCTGAGGACCCCAAACCCATCAGCTTTAGAGAAGAAAGAGCTCCCACGCTCCTTCCACTCCTCTCTCCATCTTGGCACAACAAGCTGCAAAAAGCTTTTTAGCTTTCTTCCCCTGCAATCGCAGCAGATTTCCCCCAGGAAGCAGAAGAGGGGCAAGAAGGAATTGGTGGTTACCTTCCAGGAGCCTCTGAATCTCCTCTGGGATCATGCTACCTGCCACTTTTCCTTCTCACAAGAGTCAAACCTGCTGCTACCGCTGCCGTCCCTCAGGGGCAGGGACAAAGGAAACCGGGAGGGCGGGGACACCCCGAAAAAGGAACCGCAGGGCTGCGCTCAGACACCTCCTCCTCATGTTCTAGCCCCCGGGCCAGCTCAACCTACCTGATGGCTTGCTGCAGGGGTACCCAGCTCAGCACATCCGAGCTCCAGCCAGGAACTGCTAAAAACCCCGACCCCACCCCAGCAACAGCCCACCTGAGCCGGGTTCCTGCATCTGCATGGGCAATGAGCTAACTCGGTGCACCTGGTGGCAGAGCAGAGACCCAGACGCTCCGTGGGGCCGTTGATGTAACCTCCTGTGCCCGTTCTTAACGCAACAGGAGCTGGGGGGGTTGGATTTGCCCGCAGCTCCCTCCTCTAACCTGCAGAAGAGAGTGGTACTTGGCTGTGGTGCAATAAAACTTCCCCTCTTCCTGCGTCCTGCAGAGGAAGGGGTTAGGTGGCAACAGCTGCTTGTATTTCTGTGTCGTGCCCAAAGAAACGGCATGGTTGAACACTTTAACTTGCTTTATGGCAGGCGGGAAATGCAAACCGCACTCTACCAAACTAAAACGCCATCGCATTAGATTAACCTGCAGCCCGGCATCTGCTCCTCTGCTTTATAGAAGAATTAACACAAGCTGACTGTGAGGACACCACTATTATTTCTCATTCTTGCACTCCAAAATTTTAGCCTCGATATTGACAGCCTTCTTCACCTGAAGCTCACCAGTGATTCCAAAGACCAGTTTAAGATTTCCCATAGGTCCTTACTTTGTGATGTCCTGGTGTCAAAAAAAGTATTTTGTACTATTACAGCACAAATATTTATTATTACAGCACATATAGAACTTCCCTGAAGCCCCCATGGGTGAAGCAAGGGCAAAGACTCTGTTACACTTTTAGTTACCAGTACAAATCAGTGGTACAAGATGAAGCACAGTGCTTTGTCTTTTTTGGTTTTGGGTGCGTGCCTGGGATTCTAGGGCAGTGGAGTGAAAGGGGAACACCTTCAAAGCAGCTGCAAAGTTCCTTGGAGGGCTTTTTGGTTGAAAAAAGCTTTTACGCATGGGGACAACACCTCAATAACTCACATATAAACAAAGCTTGTCACGAAGGAATGGCTTTAAAGCAGAAGTGAAGATACCGCAACTGTGAACGTGCTTAATGTGTGCAGGTGATTTACCAGGGAAACAACGTTTTCTGGGTAGTCTCTCCACATGGTAACGCTGAAGTGGCAGCTGCCATTTGGGATTTAGTCACAAAGAACAGAAGACAATGTGTTTTCTCTCCTGCCTTAGGAGGCTCGATTGCTCCCTGGTTCTGGGAAATGCAACACACCACCACTTCTGATTTGTCACCTGGCTGTGCTCTGCACACACACGTCACCTCAGAACAACCTGGAGACGGACTTCACGACTGACATGACCGGTCCAAATCCTACAGGTTTCCTACTCCAAGTAAATTCACTTAGTTTCTGTTCTTCCTCCTTCACCTCGTGCTCTGCTGCGTGGGCTTGCCCACACCGACAACACCGCTGCAGCGTATTGTTGATTTTAGGACAACGTGTGCAAGAAATTGCTCTTCAGCAGGTGCAGAGGTCTTAAAGCACAGGAAATGTCACTGCGGTTCAGAGGGCCTCACGCGGAGAGGTTGCTTTGCTAAGAAAGTCTTCTCCATTACATCTCCTAGTCAGGTAGGGTTTCATGAGTCAGGATTTAGAAAATTGAAAGGCTCCTATGGGAGCAAAATGTGAATCTCTGTTAGCTGCCTGAGGCTCCTGACATATCTGAGTGGTTCTGATTGTATGCAAGAAACGGCGGTGTGTGTAGGTGGATGTGTACAGTAGATGGATCTGTGTATGTATTCTCACCTAGAGGTGTTTAAGGATAAATATTTAAACGTGTTTGTCTAGAAATCCTGGTCAGTTCATTACAGACTGCAAATAAAAAGCAGCTGCTTGCTGAGACTAACTTTAAAAATGGGTTTATAAAGGAATGAACTAGGTCCCTTAGATGGAGGAAACTGCCTTCAGATACGCCAGAAAGATCAATAAAACCTGATCAATGCAAATCTCAGAGGAAGAAATGTTCATGCAACTGCAAAGAAAAGGGTCATGTCACACATTCTCTGCAATTCTGTAGCTCACACAATCATCTGAAGGCACAGTATTGTAAAGAGTGAACCAGAAGATACCTGGTTGGCGAGTCTTGCCCAAGACTTAAACCAATTTGTCCTATTTAGGGTCTGGAAGACATCTGTCCTCTTGTCAAACTGGCAGTGACTTGTTTTACAGGTGTTTTGTGTGGTTTTGGCTTCCTTCGCTGCCTTGGGTGTCATTGCTGCTTAAGAGCATACGGGGATTTCAAATTTCCTGCTCTCGCACTGTTTACAGCATCAGTAAGGCTCTAGATCTTTTCCGCTCAGCTTCGGAGATATATTGCAGTTGTGATTTCTGGTCTTTTGCTACAGCTCTTAGGATCATCACAGAGCACTGGAAATAGTTTCCTATGTGGAGGCTGGCACTGTCGCACCTTGGATGCTCTTGGACCACACATTGATCCCGTGCTCCTGGCAGCTGGAGACACGACCCAGCACCTAGAACGTTCCTCTCAGGCCCTACAGGAAGATTTTGTTAAAACCAGGTTGACCATGCCAAGGCTGTTGTTATTATTAAACCCATTTAATAATAAACCTCAGCTGCAATGGAGACATAGGGGCTATTACCCAAAGCCTTAGCACCAGCCTAAGCCTCCCACTCAACCTTATGCAGCTGCAGGTAGAGCCAGCCAGGCTGATTCATAGGAAAATGACCTTTTTTGGTTTTTTTGCTTGCTTTTTCCCTTGCCACTTTAATTTTTAATTGTGTGAACAGGTTTCAAATTTAGTTTAGCGGTCGGCTGGGAAGGAGATGAGGGAGTCCGGCAGCGAGTGGCGACTTCCACCACGTCGCCGTTATGTAGCATCAAGCTTCGCGGGCTCTATATGTAAAGCTGCCTACCTACACGATAAAAGCCCCACCTTAATCATTTTAGGTCCCAAGTTCAGCAGACAGGCTCTCTCCTAATGATATTCTGTTAAATGGACAAATTCCTTTGAAGGCTTGTCTTCTTTGAAATCCAATTTCACAGGAAGCCAGATGCGATTGGGTGTAGCTATGGAAACAAAGCAGGGCAGCCTTGGAGGAGCTGAGCGATGCAAGGTAAAAATGTGAGAGTCAGAGTCCTTTACTTCGCTGTCGGAAATATCAAAGGATCTGGCGAGGTTGGCAGGAGACGTTTCCCTGTTAGGGGCTGTTCTGTGTGGCTGGGTACCCGCGCCTGTCACCAGAGGTAAGGAGCGGGCTGTCCTGTCACGCAGCCTGAAATGGAGCTGAATGTACAAAACTGGGGAGGGGGGCACAGACTCACCAGGTCCTGTCTACCTCCCCCTCCCCTCCCTTCTTCTGTGCATCAGGATCTCAGCCTTCCCCTCGCTGCCAGTCGGAAAGGTTAACAACAAAAGGGTAACAAGGTTAAACCACAAAGCCCCGGCTGATAACAGCCCTTTCAAGCAGATGCACTGAAATTAATCTGAAACTTGGAGTAATTAGATAAGATAAGGATGTGTGCATGCTCGTGCAGGCACACGCTGACCCTGGGACGCCCATTCCACAAAGGAGGTGGAGGATCACAGGCTTCATTAAACTGCATCAGGTTATTTGTTCTCCTAGCCTGGTGCTGCAGCACTGAAAGTACATTTCCAGCCCCTTTATCCATCTTGCTCCATCTCCCTGGATGGTGCACTGACTTGCCCTTTTGTCCTCTCTTCCCGGTACTGTAGCTCCTGCCAATTCAGAGCAGACTTTAATTCTTGATTTTTGCAGAGCAGATGCTAGTCCATCCATTTCTGTATCACAGCTCCTGCCATTCCAAGGCAAATTGTTGGGCCGCTGGGTGTCATTTCCTGCCTCTTGCAGTGACCAACAACTCAGAAAAGAAAAAAAATAAGGCAACTTTCCAATCTGGTAATGCACCTGACTACTTGAATAATGTCTCCTGGTTTACTAATCAGCTATGCCATGCTAATGCTCCGCTGTAATCCCAGAGTTTACATGCTTATGTCATCTTCGTTGTCCAACAGCTCGTGTATCTTTTCGTGTGACCAAGTCACTCAGTTAAAGGTTGGTTACAATCCTCATAAAGCCCCTTTCATTTTTTAAAGCTAAGTGGTCTTTGGTTGTCTTCATAATTTGATTCTGCACCTCTGCTTCACGAGGGCTTGAAGGTTACTGTTCATCAGTTTCTGGAGCCAAAGAGAAACAAAAATATGTCAGCAGCTCTGAGTTATGGTAAACAGATCTGGTCCCAAAGCAAAATTAAATGACTGGACCTTGCTCTTGGCTTAGAGTGCCAGACTCTGGATTCATTTACCTTCCAGACATGCTGCATTTTCTCCGCTGTGAAAGCTTCTCGGAAGCAAGCAGGTGTGCTGAGATGTATTTATTAGAGGATCTGTGAATGTATAGTAACTGTTTTTCATCACGGCAACACATCAATTACAAGGGGACCCCATTAAAATGTACCACTAGCACACTTAAACCCCTGAAAGGGGAACAGAAGAGAAACACATCTCAAGAGAAGACCTTGGGAAAATAAAGAAGGGTGTTGGTGCCTGGGGTAGCGTTCAGGTTATCCAGGTCCACGCTGCCTTTGCCAACACGGGAGCTCGGTGCACAGCGCCCCAGAAATGGGATGGCAGAGCCAGAGCACTTGTTAGCTGGGAGGGAGGAAGGAAGCTCCGAGTCTTCAACCCAGGGGCGGAGAGGCCCAGGTTTCCTCCCCTGCTGCGTTCTTCCTGCGCCACTCTTGGCTGTACGTCACGGGCAAGCTCAAGCCCGCGCCTGGGTCCGGAGTCCAGATTTGTCTGTGCTCGCCCCATGGAGGAGGCATCTCCCAACAGCATGTGCTTAGAACACCCGTGATCCTGAAGCTAGATGTGGGGAATGGATAACGCCACTGGAATCCCCAGCAGGGCACAGCTCTGAGATGGCATTTCTACGGCAAAAGCTGGCCAGCCTCAGGAAGGGAAGGACACTTTGCAAAGGGAAGGGTTAGAAAGAGAGGAAGCCAGAAATGAGCAGTGAGCTGAGCTCCTGCGGACGCTGCTGTTCCTCAGGCTGACGGATGGGCTTCAGTTTAATGCAAAGGTGATATTGATCCCGTGCTGTTGGGCTACAACGTGTGATGGAGCTGCCCTCTGCCCTGTAGATGTGCTGTAGCGCCTCTTCTCTTTCTCCCAATCCTCATCAAACTACTTTAATGACTCTTTTATTGACAACGCTGGGTCTTAATGAGGAGGACTGCCACACACTTCATTAAGGCTACAGAGGGGACACTTCCTATAAACGGCTAGGACCAAGGGCTGCCATCAAGGCTGAGGGAGAAGGACGGAGTTGAGGGAGGATCCGTAGTTCTCTAAAGGAGGAGAGCTCCCTGTCTGCTCCTGGGAGAGAACAAAGATTTAGAACAAAAGTCCCCACAGTCTGAGAAGCTGTGGACAGAGGAAGGAGAGATCAGTCCTGGAGAAGAGTTTTGGGGGACACAAAGATCATAACGGGAGAGTTCCTTCAATATTTCAGTTCAGGACGAAGATGAGAGATGAAAAAACGTCGGGTGGCTAATGGCAAAATTTCAGCTTTGATTTTAGCGGTCGGTATAAGAACACAGTATGTCTGCACTGCTGTGGAAGTTGGTGGTAGCAGCGTGTGTCAGACGCCCGTGGGCAGGAACGCAGAGAGTGATGGAGCGCTGGCGTTGGCGCAGGCTGCCCAACCAGCGTCGCAGCGTTGGCTCACCAGCACGGAGAGCCAGGCTGCCACAGCTCAGCTTAAAGCCTGTTCAGACACATCTGTGTCGACATCAATCACATCATTACACTTGACGTAATCCTGAGATTTCACGGGCGCTTCAGTGACATTGCACATTAAAACTGGACCGGCCGTTCCGTGAGGTTTCCTTCATTTTGGAAAAGACTCTAAAATCAGCACAAAAGACAGATTTGGACTCGAGGGTCTGGATTCAGAAGGGGCTCCGATATGATGTTCTACTGTAGCCCTGCTTCTGCATTAACATCCATAAATCTCCATCCATCACACGGTTCTATTTCAATTATTGAGCCAATTTCCAGACACTTTTATGATGTATTGTTTGATTTTATTAGCTGGAGTGAAGGTTTAAACTCACTGAATTCCCATAGTAATCTTGCCCTGTAACCCTACCCACCTTATCAAATCTTGCTTAATGAAATGCAGGCATCTGTCTTAATGGCTTTCAAACTATGCTGTGTAGACTGACCCAGATGTTAGTTCATAAATAGGAATATTTGGAGGTGTTAAACAGGGTAGCTGGAGACAGAGGTAGGTCCCTGAAGTGATCTTTTCTCTTATGAAGAAATCAGTGATATGGGAGAAATTACTATAAATCTTCATGAAGAGAAATGAGAGCCAGAGGCCTGGGGAATGGAAGCGCAGCACTGCAAGCAGCACGGCAATAGATATGGTCACAAATAATTTCCTGAAGAAACTGATTATTTTGGTAGAAATTTAAAAATCAAACCAGGTTGACTTAAGGCCGAAATATCAATCTGAGGTACTTTGCCTGCGGACTATGGTTGTTCTGCCGCATGGAAGTAGGAATTAGGGTGTCTCTCTTAGGGTCCTTAGGCGGCTCAAGCTCTCTAGGGGTAAAGATTGTCCTCAGGGACCAGGGCACATCCTGGAGAAGCAGCCGAGGGGTGGAAAGGGGCATGCAGGCCCCGTGTAAATGATTACATGGAACACTGGGATTATATCTGATGTAATATGCTGTGGAATAATATTTGCAAGTTGAAATTAATCCCATTCCAGGTAATTGAGAGTATTTCATTGTTGAATCAAAAAAAAAATCTTTAGAAAACGAGCATTTTTCTTGGGGAAAAAAGCACCTCATTCTTTTTTTGCATTTAAAAACTGTATATAAAAAAAACCCCAGACACTCTCGGAAGCAGCCCTGCAATGCGATGGACACAACACCAGGGGCTGGCTGCAACTGTTCCCGTCCTCACTGCTCCTTCAAAGCTATGATGGTGAATAAGCCATGGTTTTTGTCCCTCAAGGGTGTCTTACTGCCACACTGCATCCTCTCAGCTCTTCAGCTTCTCCTTCCCCACAGCTGCTCTTGTTCCACGCTCATGAGAAAGAAAGAAAGAAAAACTGACAAGGCTGCATGACAATCTGGTATTTAGTGTGACAGTTAAACTTAATGACATGGGAGGCATGTTAGGCTGTATTACAAGCCCATTATCTGCGAGTTTGGATACTGGATGCATTACATTATTAATTAAACACAGAAATGACGACCGTTAGTCGGCGATCTTATCTGCTAAAAGAACTGGAAGGCAGAAGTATTCCCTAAATTCAAGAGCTTATTGTTTCGTTCCTGTCATTTTGTAGAACAGTTACCCTTCCGTTTCATGCTTGTCAAGCAATCAATGAATGTTTGTAAACTGCTTTGAGATCTTCCAATGAATGATGCTGCAGTTTGTAAATGCAAAGTGCTTCCGCAGTTCATTCATTATGAAATTAAAGGATAAAACTTGCAGATGCAAAAGAATTAGGCTTGAAAAATACCCCAAACATTTGTGCAGCTGTTATTATGTTGCCCCCTTCTGCCAGGTGCTTTAAACACTCTTATGTAAGGGATAAAATCAAACATCGCAGAGGGGCTCTCAAGGTAAAACCCTGGAGACATGTTTGAACTGTTTTCATGTGCAGATTTCAGAGCATTTTGAGGGCAAAAATGCAATCCCTGTTTCAGGAAAGAGGGAGCCGAGGCTGAAGGAAGCGTCCTGCCTAAAGAGCACCTCCAGCCAGTGACAGGATGAGGAGTGGAGCCCACGTCCTCTGAGTTTCCATCCAGTGCCTTTCCCACTAGCTCAATTCATTTTAAAGTTTAGAACTGGAGTCCTCTTCCCGTGACTCCTACTGCAAGGGGCATCCTCCGAGGGTGCAATTCTGCAAAGCGCTGGGCACTCTGGCCTTCATCCAGTAAAGCACATAAGTATGTGATTAACTCAGAGTTTATGAATTGTCTAATTGAAAACAGCGGAAACAGTACTTTAAAAAGAAAATAGCACGAGTTCCCTAATCAGTGCTTTCCACCTCAGGAAAAGGCAGATAACAAAAGCATCTGCGCTAGGAGCCGGGTCACACCGGGCTCTCTCCATCGGCGATGGAGAAACAGAGGGTGGCACTTCCATAACTTCACTCCACCTATAATCTGGATATTCTCTGGAGCTGCTCATTTCTTCCACTGCCTGTAGAGGCTGTCTGTGCTTGACTGCATAAGGAAATAGCAACCACAGCCTCTCTGGGTGCTATACAGGCACAGCACAAGCATTCTGAGGGTGAGTGCTGGATTGGACTTCTCAGCCAGTGGCCCAGATCTAGAGCTGGATCACCAGCAAATGTGCTGCCATCTCAAATGGGGATAGTGTCCTGTGTTACTAGGTAAGGAGCGCGTTTCTGACATGCTTACCCACAGCTCTTACAGTTCCCTACTTTGGCAAACACCCACGCTGAGCAATGCTTCCAGCCACAAAGACAGATCTGGCAGTCCTGCAGGTCTGCCCTGCTCCCTGCTGAATGTTTGTGTGTGAAATTACACAGCAGGTCTCAGTAAAGTTAACCAAATTCCCCACGGCAGAATACAGCAACCAGACCAGAGAAGCATCAGCCTCTACTGCGGTAGGACAACCTAGATAAACATTACAACTCATGGTCTGGGTCCAGCCTGCTCCAGTGATTTGGTCGAAGTCTGCAGGAGAGCTTGGAATCAAACTCGGGTCTCCTAAATACAGCTTCAATGCGTCACTCCTACAGCAGGGCTTTCCTCTCTTTCATCCCCTTATCGCTTCCAAACAGATCCAGGCAGGCAGTAACAGGGCCTCCCTGCTGCCTCTCTTTCAGCTGGAAAAGGGATGCTGGTAACTTGTGTGAGAAGTTTGGCCTTTCTTTTAAGTCACTGCTTAGGTGTAAACAATGGTGGGTGCCTTTTGGAGTGGTCATTCACACTACAGATCTTTAGCCAGCTAAGTGCCTGGATTATCCCACTAAATCTGAAAATCCTTCTCTGCTTTTCTCTTATCTCCTCCGGTGTAATTATCTGCTACTTTGTATTGCACTTCTCTAAACTTCTGCAGCCCCCTACTTTTAACCTCCACTCTTTTTTTGTCTTTTTTTTTTTCCCACCCCCCAGCTTCTACCCCAGAGCAAATGGACATTATTCAAGGTGAAAGAGAGGGCAGTGGAGAAGTATCCTTCATCGGTAGGGATGTCTGTGGGGCTGCTGGGCTGCCGCATTCTCTCTCACTCCGCATTTGCATGGCTTTGGGGGATGCACATATTAAAGGGTATGGAGATGTAATCCACCAGGATTACAAGGGTTTACAATTACAAATCAAAGCATTACAAAGGTCAGATATCCAACCCAGAGCAAGCTGATCTGGGATTCCAGCTGATGCCTTTTCTTTCTCACCTCCTCCTGAACCAACTGATCTCTTAGTCATGGCTCTGCATCCTCTGTCTCCAGCTCTCACAGTAATCACTCTTGTGGTGCCTAAACAATGGATCCCTTACACTGAGCTGGGCTCCAGGGGCTCCTGAGCTGGTATGCAAACTCGTATTCTTTGTACCATGATAGCTTTGTTGAGTCCTTTCACAGTGCAGATTTCTGCTGGGATAGGCAAGCTGGGCTAAGAGCTGCCCCAGAGAGCTTACAGTCCATGCATAAGGCAGGAGGCAAGAGAGGGAAACAAAGAGGTAGGGCTTTAAGGGGTGCAGGGGTGAGAGTCTCGTGGAAAATTCAGCTAGATGCACTGGTCCCCAGCCTGCCCAGCTCCCTGGAAGCATCCCTGACTCCTCATACTACAAAGTAACCTTTAAATATCACTGTTCCTTGCTTCTGGCTCTTGAGTCTGTCCCCCTTGTTTCAACCCTCCTTGCTGCAATTCACAATTTGTCACACCCTTCTGGTTAGGTAAATCCGTGACACTCCCTTGCACTGGTTCGATCACAAACACGATTGTTCTTTTCTTTGTAGCATATACAGTGTACCTCTGCAGTTCTCACTCCTTGCTGTCGGTGGAGGGAGCCTGGATAACTCTGCAAACTGAACTTGCAGAAACTAATATTCAGGGAGAGGAAGCTCACTTTAACTGATCCACCTGAGATCACACAGAGAATCATGGAAGAATCTGGAACTGAACCAAACCCATCTCAGACCCCAACAAAATGCTTTAGCTACAAACTTCCCATTCTGTGGGGCAGTGCTCTGGTTTCCAGCCACCTGCCCTCATCACTACAAGTGCCTTTCTCCTGTAGTTTATCTCCTTTCATCCTGCCTCCCTCAGCTAGTCCCCAGCTCCCAGCTCTCCTCTGTCTTCCACCAAACGATCTGAGAATCACGTCTGCGAGAGAAGCAGAGAGAGAGCGGCGCCTGGGTCCTGTGTCAGTTTTATTTACCTTCACTGCACTGCCTTCCATTGCTTAACAGAATAGTTTTATAGCAGAGAAAATTGGAAGCTAAGTAGTTGCCTGTCAGGTAGTGTCTGTCGCCCATGTGAGAAGCTGACATCGTAGTCAGCTACACTGTCAGCCATCCTCGTGCTGAGTATCAGGCCTGGCCCCAGAGCCCTCCTGCTCGTGCTCTTTCTCCATGCCAGCATTTGTAAAAGTGCCACTGGGGACTCCCCTTGTGCAGCAGCAACGCTGCGGCTTCCACTTACATCCACGCGCGCTGCACAAGCGGCAAGTTAGCTAACAAGAAGACGAAACTGCCGAAATGCAGAGCCCAGGGCTAGAGGAGGGCTAGATTCAGGGTCGGGCACTGTGGACCCCACGTGCCTCCAGAGGAACACCCCTAATTTCAGAGAATGTCACGGAATTATACGAAGGGGGCTTTCAGTTCCAAATATGTAGGAGAGAGAGATGCAGAAGAAAATTAAAAGGTTGTTTCCCTTCAAGGCAGACTGGGAGTAAGAGCGTGTTTGGCAGGGGAAAACATGGGCTAGATGCAAAGCCTGTTTTGGAAGGGGGGAATAAAAGGAGAAGGCTATTTTGATCCAGAAAAACGCTGGTTTTCATAATGAGTTTAATACACAAATTCCCTTCACTATGCGGGAGAATTGCTTGATAAAGATGAACGAAAGCTCTTTCTTCCACCACCCCTCTTCCCTTTCCTCTTTTCTTTTTTTCTTCTTCTTCTGTTCATTTTTTCTCCTCTTCTTTCTCTATCACTTTCTCAGTGTGTCCTGGAATTGCCAGTCGAGATTACAGGGTGTCAAAGGGAGTGAAATGAATTTTGCCACTCGGCTGCTCTTAAACTTGATGCCCTGGCTTTCAATATAACAGCACGCTGTAGCCTCTACCTTTAAATATCAGCCACCCACAGAAACAACCTGACGGTACATCGGCAGCAGGAGAGGTTTCCATGGTGACAGGATGCAGGTCACAACCTCTGTAAATGTAATCAGAGCACTGGGACTGGTGTGTGGAGACAGGTTTAATTTCTCCGTTAGTGGGAGCTCTGTGGTCCAACATGTACATCAGCTCCTCACGTTGACAGACAACCTGTTATCTTCACGATGGCGCTGCCTATTGCCAGGCCCCTGGCACACCTGCTGTCTCACCTTAATTTCTAAGCACCAACAGAGCAATTCCACTAGGGATCGAGCCCAACTTTCGCTACTCTGGGCTTTGCCAAAAGCCTACTCGTATCATTTTGGTTGCCCACCACCTTTTCTCGTTTCCGCTCCCTGTCCCACACCGGCTCCCTGTGCAGGTGGAAGGTTGGAGCTACAGCTTCGTCCCCTCCTCTCCACATCTATCAGGTCTCATTCACACAGGTGTTGCACCGTAGCTCCACAGCGCCTACACGCCGAGTGCAGCGCAGCAGAGCAGCGTGCCTCGACGCTCTCCGAGAGTCAAGACAGCTCTTCAGTAGGGCGCGAGGGTTTCTTATGAAACATGCCGCAGATCTGCTGTGTGGGACTGTAACGGAGGCTTTTGCTAAGCACACTGGGGATCTACAAGAAGAGCATGTGCTGAGTGTTTTTAGGGTCTGAGTTGAGGTTATACTGTGTGAGACACAGAATTTCTGGCTATTTGTGACACATGTGGAAGCTGGATATTTACTGACTGTGCCATGTGTTCACCTTTTCCACTCAGCTTTATGTTTTTCCTTAGCTTTCCCTTTAAGTCTTTATATCTGTCTTATCTGCCTATAAACATCCTCATTTTATTTGCTTCTAAGGTGTATAAGAACTGAATAGTTCTCCTGTTCAAAGAAAAAAGCAGCTGCCTGTGCCAAACTGTTTTAGTGACACGCAGCGTTTAATAAGCTTTAATTACTGGCTTCTCCTCTCCTGTTAAGTTAAGCCAAGAATATTTTAAGTCTAGCCTGTAGTAGTATTGGACATCTCCATTTTCTGAGTCAATAGTTTACACAGATGAGTTTGGAAGTCCGATAGCAACTACTGCTTTCTCTCCCGTGTATTTGTGTATTTGCAGTGTTAAAAGGCTTCTCTCTAGTAGGAGCCACACGCATTCAGGCTCAGTCCCTTAATGCTGTCAGATCCACAGAGTAGCACAACAGTGGCAAGTTTGACAGATACTGGAAAAGAAGAGTTAAAGGACTTGTTCATTCAGAGTTCATCCAAAATTGCCATTCGGCTGTAGCTTTATTGCCTTTAATTTCAGATTAACTGTCACGTGTAGTCAAACCCGTGTTGGAGCGGGCAGCTAATGTGGCATGCATAGATTCCTTGAAATTGTGCTTTTGAAACTTTGGCAGAGAGAATGCTTTGAAAGCGTCCAAGATTTTCAGCATGTGAACAAGTGTCCTAAGCACCGGTTCATGCCTCCCTTACGCTGGCAGCAGGTACCAGCTGATTTTTAAGTCCTTTACTCCCACTACGCCGCGCTGTGCCAGTCTTTCCAAAGTGCCACCACTGCGCTCAGGGGGGAATTTGCTGAGTACGTTCACACAAGTGCTCTTTGAGAGGAACTAATCGATTGCTAAAGACAAAGCTCAGGAGCAGAAATCTCTCTGCCTGTCATCTCTATTATCTTTTTTGCTTCGTCTGCCTTCACGTTGTGCATGGACAGAGAATGGAAACTCTGCCAGGATCCTGCGTGTCTCAGAGAGCCCTGTCACCTGAAATATTATCCTGTCTAGTTGTGTGCAGCAGATTTAGCATTTCAGAGCAGCGGGCCTGAGTTGCCAGTCTGTCATGTGGATTGCTCTGTGCACACCAAGATGTTGATGGTAAGAGGCACACGTGCTTGGGACAAATGTTAAGCCAGACAAGTGAGGTGAAACCAATGGGCGGAATGGGGCTTTCCTGGGCTATTGGTATCTGGCTTGTAAAAGCCTTTTGAAAGTAAGGACAGAGAAATAGAAATGGATAGGGTTGGGCTAAGGGAGGCTTTTTCCACCTTTGATCTTCGGATTGTCCTGTTCAGCTGAGTGGAATACAAAGCAAGGGTGTCTCGGAGCTCACACTTCACCTCAGCAGCGCAATCGACGGGAGAAGCAGTGAGCGAGACCGACAGACTGTCACTGGCAAAATGAACTGTCACCTCCCATTTTTCAGAGGTGCGGTGGGATGAATTGCGGCTTTGAACCATGTGGCCCGTTGCTGATTGAGTTCCGCTGTCTTAGAACCCCACTGAACAAGGCAAGTTCATTTCAGGCTGACGTACCACTGCTTATCAATTTTGGAGCCAGTAAAATTAACTGCTTCAGGGCTGATTTCCCCTTCTCTTCCCCTCCCACTGCTGCCTTCCTGGTTTGGTACCTAGAAAGGTCAGTGAGTAAATCTCACAAAGCGTCAAATAAGATCCATGTGGCCTAGAGAAGGCTTAACGAAGGTGATGTTCTTAAACGGTGCTGGCTCCAAAAAGACAGCTGTTCTGGTCACCAGTCGCTAGCAGACATTTGTCCACATCATAAAAAACAAAGCAGAACTTGCTGCCTAGTCCAGCGCAATTCAGCGTCGAGGAGTCAGGGGGAACTCAAGCCTCACAAGGACAGCCGTGGTGGAAATCAGGACTGAGATGAATTGGGATGGCCATGGGAGAAGGCTGGTAAGCAGATATTCAAGGTGCGAAACAGCTCCCTCGCAGAGCTGTGTGACACCAAGTGTCAAAAACCCAGAGATGCCAGCCCAGAGCTATTCAGAGACAGGGGAGGGCATCCCACCTGCTTGATCCAAACAGTGCTCTCAGCCTCTTGCCGGCCTGTGATGTTCATTCTAGTCCTGTTGAAGCCAGTTAGCTCTCTCCAATGCTGCATTTTCCGTCTCTTCATTCCCTCACGAATCAGTCTTAGTTGCTCGGCCCTTCTTCTCACCCAGAATTTACATAAACCCACCCCTCCTTTGCTTTCATATCATCCTTACTTTCTGATATCCCTTCCCTCCTTTCAAGATCTTTCTCCTTCTCTAATTAAGCATCTGCTTCCAAGCCAGCATATTTGCCCAAGAATTACTCTCCTCCCTTATGTTTTCAGGGAAGGTGGACACACATGACATTCAGCAGCGTAGGTCTTTTTCTCGTGTAAATCAGGATCACTTCACTCCTAAGTAACCCAGCCAGTAGTCAGGTGCAATACAAGTCGATTAAATTAATGTCTGCTGTAATTCTATCGGTATCTGGAGAAAATTCTATTTTGTCCAGCATCATCCCCTGCCGTGTTTCTACCTGCACAAACAACTCTTAACTCAGTATTTCACTGGAGACTTCTTAAACTGTTCTCAGCCTGATTGCAGCCCTAGAAACACTCTCTATTTTTCCTCTGAATACTTTGTATTCCGTGTCCCAGACGTTTTGGTAAGTGTGCAGAGCTACAACAAGAGATGGATGGGCCACTGACAAAAGGGGCAGGAGAATTAGTTCCAATGGAAATAATTTAAGAAAAGCTTTATTCAAGATGTCCATGAGTGGGAAGCTCTGGGCCCGTGTCTCACCTTCCTACAGACTGAACAATCGGATGAAATATTAGCACTTTCCACATGTTAACACTACAGGATATCATCCATCTTCCTCACCAGTGGGAAGTGTTAGCTAGCGCCAGCCTTTATGAAGCTGATTTCTATATTCCCATATGCCAATCACAGCTCAGAAACAGTCTGAGTTTGCACTTTAGGAAAAGGGACTGTGAATCTGGGGAGGCAGCCCTCAGGCTAATGGCTCCCTCCCAGGTTTTCTTTAAAACGAAAGGCTTGTGTTACCTCAAACAGCTTGAGAAATAGCAGCACAATATCCCCTCGATCTTCAGTGAACGAGCCGCAGTGGCTGAGCGGCTGAGAAAACTTGCTGCGGTGAGTCCAAGCTTTGCGGGAAACATAAAGCTGCGGCAGCCGAGTACGTGTAGCCTCTCATTTGGGCTGGGTAGTTGAAGTTTGCTAATTAGGAAGATAGTCATGGTGCTCCCGTGTTGGAACGCTGTCTGCAGAAGCTGGTCCACTTTAGTCTGCGTGGGAGGCTTGCAGAGAACTGATGATGGTGACCACCTGACAGTGATATTTAGTCATGCAAGTCTCATGTTAACAGAACGTAAAAATCCTTCCTTCCAACAGGAGTCAGAGATATGTCAATCTGAGTGGAGAAAGAGAATCTTTCAACGGGTACTCAGAATCTGGGACCTGCTAAAATCCTACCACACAGCACTCTGACTTCAGCAAAAGGTTTTCCTTTGTTGCAGGATCTGACAATACGTGTAAACCCGTCCGTTATACGTGGCTAAGGTGGAAGAGTTGATAGAAAAGGTGTTCCAGTGCTCACTGGAAACCAGGCAGCCCAGCAGTGTGAGCCTTGCCAGCTGCCTGTGAGCTGGGACGTTACCCAGCAATTCTTGGGTCACTCTGCAAGTCACCTTATTCAGGAGCAACACTTTCAAAACTGCTGAAAAGTTGTGTGTGGATTTAGAGCTACGGACTGGCCCTTCTTGCCCTAATGCAACTATCCTTGGAGGTAAGAGCTTCCTCCTCTGTTTCGTCAGTTCCTGCAGTGAGAGCAGCCTGAGCACACACATACAGAGCAAAATACAACTAATAATTTCAGAAGAAGAAGCATATGGGGGACCCTCCATTTGGAGGAAGAGCCACATCCCTGTTTCTTCTCTTGCAGCACTCATAAAACTTCAGTTAGTAAACTGAGTCAGCCTTCTGAGCAGCAGCTCTACCACGTTGCAGCTGGCTGAATATTTAAAATATGCAGGCTCCTTCTATCCATCTTTCCTCAAGTAACCAGGTCCTCGGGTTTCTGCTGAAGCTCCCTGCTCACGAGGGACAGTTTGACTGATACAGCAATGGATAAAAGGTTTTACCATGGTTTAAGTATTTATGCCTAATGCTACCAGAGAGTGCTTTTTTAAAGGCCGGCCCTGGAAGGCAAGTTGGTTTAATATGAATCTTCTCTCCTCGATCCAAGAAGAGCCTGCAGGATGGATGCTTGTAACACTCCTTCATAGAAATTAATGCCACTGTGTAAGAGTTGTCTGGACATGAGTTATCCCAGTGGGGCATTCTGCTTTACATTTGCACCTTGCTTTATTGCAGAGGAAGTTTCACATATAGCCACAAGTTCCCTTCATAAGATCATCATATCATTAAGGAAAAATTAGCTAAACTTTAGATGCTCGTGGGTATGTCCAACCACGTTCTAGTTCACACAGGAGCCTACAGGAGGATTACATTGACTTTACTACTCATTGGTCCAAGATGTAGGAAACTAAAACTGATAAGCAAGGATAGAAGAGAAAGTGTTAAGGAAATTTTCTCATATAAGATTAGAGGCTGATCAATGTTGTGAACTTTAGACTGCAAATAGTACCAGGTCTAAGTGTTCCCACAGGTAGGGATGTGTGCATGTGTCCCTGTGTAAGACAGCAAGGGAAGGGAAAGGAGAGCTGAGCAGAGAGTAGGACAACACATTCTTGGCATTTCAGCTTCCTGTGAACTTACAATTTCAGTAGAACAGATAAACGCAGCAAAGAGAACAGAGAGACTGTCATCCTTCACTGAAGCGCGAAGAAAATCTGTATCTGAGGCTTCCTCAAAGTTTAGTGTGTAACAGAATGAATTTGACTGTTGTTTTAATTAAGTTCCCATCAAGGCCTGATCCACAAAATTGATTACAGAACATGTGACTGAGAGGAATGCCATTTTACTGATGGAAATTACCCTGAAACAACGATCAGTGCGAAGACAGCAGTGAAATAAAACCCTAACCTGGCTCTGAACAACCCCAAAATGTGTTAGTTCATTTTAGTTCAGCGACTGAAATGGCCCAAATCCAGTATCAGAGTTTGAGAGGGGTGTTATTAAACCTTGAATCAGGTCAAATTCAGCCATGTGAGCTGTCACATGGTGTGCAGTGGGTGTGATGTCATCAATCTGTGTGGCAGATGTCACAGGCAGGCGCATCATTAGTCTCCACAGAGCTGTGCGATGCGTGGTGACACCACGGCTGAGAGGGGCGTGATTGATACTTGGTGCATGAAGCCATATGAAAAATCTAGTGTGCAAATAACAGTTTTATAAATGCCTTTCTCATTCGATATGCAGACAGGCCCCTGGAAGGAATCTAGGAGATTGAATTAAGCTTTTAACCCTCTAGGCTCTCCTGTCGTTTATTGTTAGGGAATTAATAGGAACGCAGAAATGCAGATGGCCTGCCTGTCAATTCCGAGAGGTGATTTTTCTGATCTTCACGGACGTTTCCAGCATCTTTCATTAAACACTCATGTACCAATTTGTCATTTTAACTGGGCAGGAAAGAAACTCCCGTTGAACTCCTTAGCTCAGGTGCTGTAAGTTAAATTCAGAAGCAGAAAGCCTTGCTCTGTTACATCTGCCACACAGGCTTAGGGCTGATGAACAGCCTTTGATATCTGTTTAGGTGGGTAGAGGGAGTCCAGGACGATGCTCTAGACCTCTTCTCTCTGCAATCAGAATAAGAAGAGATTATTCAACAGGAATGAGAGAAATCTTATATAGATCCATTGGTATCACACAGCAAGTGATGACTTAAAACCAGTGTTTTCAAAGGCAAACAGAGAAAAATGTAAGGAAACAAGGTCTAATTCCCATCTTGCTACTTTAGTATTCATGTAAGTGGAGATCTTCAACGGGTTTTCGTCGTTATATGAGTACAATTTGTACTCCATCTTTCCTAAGGTGCAACTAGTCTTTGTGAATGGCCCTTTAACAAACTAAATCTGAAGGTTCAGAGAACGGATTTGCAAATATCTACGGCAGCCCGGTGCACAGCAGTGGGACCAAAGAGCAAGCTGGGAGCTTGGATTAGGTTAAAAGTACCTTGTACCTCAGCCCTGCCTTCGTTTTGAGCCCAACTAGAACAGATTTAAGTGCCCACTATTTTAATCCTAAACCACAAGGGTGGGATGAACTCCATTGACTGACACAGGCTGGGCTGTCCGAGTGGGTGACGTGTTGAATAAAGAGGATCAATTTCAAGAAAAATATGGATTAAAACTTCCCAGAAGAGGAATACTGAAGGCTCCCGGCATGGTAGCAACTCTCACCTCCTCCACCGAGCTTCATGAGCCTCACTGCAGCAGCGAGGCCTTGGGTCCACAGGAGGCTCCTTCCCCTCCTGAGGCCTCTCTCCCAAAAGGGAGGACTGAGCAAGGTTATTCTTACAATCTGACTGAAAACATCACCCCACCCGTGGGGAGGCAGTTTATTAAAACGATCGGTGGGGCTATTTCCACATGTAATCGCCAGGCAGAAGGCAAGTTGTCCTGTTCCTCATGCTTGGGTCAGAGATGGCGCACAGGGAGGGCCGCCATGGCGCAGGGAGCAGAGGGAAAGCCGCGAGGTAACACCGGCGGTGAAGCAATGCCAGCGGCGCGGTGACACCAGCTGTGGGGTGACCCAGACCGTGGCACAATGCTGGTTCTGACATACGAGGTCTGGGCCACCATCTTGTGGCACCTGTCCTGGCCAGGCCTCACAGGCTCTGCGAGTGTCCCCGCAGTGTGGGGACATCATGGCTGCAGCCTGAGGGGAGAGGACCCGCGGCCGCCTTGCCAGGAGCCTTCCCATGCTGAGATTTCACGCTGCGGACACATGTGGAGGAGGCCATGAGGGACTTTGCAGCTCGGGCAGCACAAGATGCAGGGATGGGGAGCAGCACTGCTGGGTAAGCGCCAGCCCCGCGTGGCCACACCACGGTTCCCCTTCTTGTGGGTCTGATCGAAAAGCAGCAAAAGTCAACGCGATAGTTTACGTGAGCTTGGGAGGTGCCCGTGGAAAAGCTTGAGAGCCTTGGGTTCCCAGGATTCCAGTTTAAGGCTTTTTGCCCCCACCACCTCACCCACAGCCTGACGCGCTCCTGGCACCGAGAGCTGGTAGAGCAGTCTGCCCGGTGGAAAGGATCAGCCGAGCTGGAAAAAAACGAAGCAGGTTGACTTCATTATGTGCTCATTAAGAAATCTGTAGCTGTAGTTTGTTCCTGTGTGTGTGAGCTCTGGCTGTCATAAACCCTGACAGATGGACAGACAGACTGAATTATAGTCGTAGAGGATAGACTGGGCAGGATCCCCCATTAACGCTTATTGGAAATTGTCATCACTTCAAGCAGAATGGGCTCCAGATGTTGAAACCCTTGTAGGG
>NW_009722624.1:51656-79377 GCF_000703405.1 Apaloderma vittatum
GGTGAAGGTTAGAGGCTTGTGATTTTGCCTGCGTTGTATGAGCTGCAGCCGTTCCCTTTGATTTATTATGGTAAAATAATAAATCTGAGAGGATTTATTATTTTGGTAGTAAGGGGAAAATCCGAAGAGAGCACCACATGGGTGAGGGTGCCTGGTTCTGAGCTGCTGAAGGAATTGCTCTGCTTTTATTACCTGAGTGTGAGAGAAACATTAAGCAAATGACTGTTGAAAGTTTCACTGGTGAATTCAGTGCCTCGATATTGTCTGCTTTTACGTCAGGTAGAGTTTATGTTGCTTCGTTTGTGCTTATGTACATTTCCATTTATGTGTTTCAAGGGCACTGGGAAGCCACAGTTGTAGGAACACTGGAGGTAGAGCTGTATCAGCCAATCTCTCTCTCAAAAGTGGGAGAAGTCACCTTGGTCAGACGTTTAACTTTCCTTAGATTTAAAAATCTCTGGTGACAGGGACCCCACGGCCCCCTCAGGCAACACATGCTGGTGCTGCACCGTCCTCACTGTCAGAAACTTTTCCCTAATGCCTTATCTGAGCCTCCCTTGGTGCAGTTTAAACTCATTACTCCTTGTCAAATACCCAGTGAACATGGAGCATGGTTTATTACCTTTCCTTTTTGTGGTGGCTTTTAACATGCTTGAGGGTTGATAAATCTCCCCTCAGTCTCCTCCCTACCCTCAGTCACTACTTTTGGCCTCTTCACGTACGGCATGCTTTCTAGATATGAAATTGTTTTGTTATTCTCCCTCTAGATTCTTCTTTTGTAGCATCCAAAAATGGGCCAGCTGAGGCCCTTGTTAGGATTGAGGAGAGTGGGGGAGTTTCTTTTTGTATCTTGAGTCTGACATCCCTTTTATGCAGGCCAGCATAATTCCCTTCATGCCTCTTCAGTCTTGGCTCAGCGATTGTCCCAGATCTTTTTCTAAAAAACTGCTTTCTTGGCACATATTTCCCAGCTCACATTTGTGCGGTTGATTATTCCTTCATAAGTTTGGAATTTAGCACTCATCTTTATTATCTTACTGCTTTCAGATTATTGCTGTTTCTGAATTCAAACCCCATGCTCTGAAAGGCTTGCAGCTCTGTCCTTCTTCCCCATCTTGAAATCATCTGCACATATGTTCTGTTCCATCGCCTGAGTTGTTAATAAAAAATACTGAATAGTGTTGAATTCAGGAGCGGGGGTTCAGACAAAAACTGAGGACTAGTAGCAGGATCAAGCCTTCTGTTTTAATCTCGTAAGCATTTACAGATATCAGAACCGTTGCATCGTCGGAACTTGTTCTTTGCTCTTGGAGGTCATGTCTCTGGCTTGTTGTGCATGATGCACATTTGCCTTCCTCCATTAGAGCCACTGGGAATGGCTTCTCCACGCTCTACAAACAGGATTTTACTTTTTTTTTCTTTTTCACTTATCAGAGTTTGTGAACTGTTTCCTGAGCTGGACCCATAATGGGGCCTGAGCCACAGGAAGGGGATGGAGCAGAGACCTTAAGAATGGCCCTGACTCATCAATAACCGCTCCTTGACAGGGCTGAAGGATACACAAAGTGGTTTGTCCGTCGTGCTGTCACTCCAGCTGCGGCACAATCCACAGCGGGGCCCTTCCTCACTAGACTTTGCTGTCTGAAGCAGCAGAGAAATCTTTTTACTCGCCTCTTGAGGGTTTAAACTCCAGTATTTCTGAGGGGTTGTTTCTTAGGGGGAACAGGACATCGCTAGTTGCCTTTTGGGGTTTATTGGGGGGATTTGCACCACTGCAACACGAGGGCATTGGCAGGCTCAGTTATGCTCTGGCCTTCAGATCACGGACTGAAGCTCTGTTTAAGTGAATGAGGAAATGCTGATGTGGCCGCCAGAGATCCTAACCACCACTTGCACCCAGAACACTGCAGGATGGGGTCATGGAAGCTGGCAAATTCCCTCCTGCAGCTCACACCCAAACACTCCCTTTCCTCTTTTAAGCAAAACTTTTCTCCTACCTGACTTCATGTGGCGTAAATGAGGAGCAATTTGGCTGAAAAGTCAGAATTTGGCTGAAGTCAGAATTGGGGGAGGGAAGAATAGACACGCGATTTTGTTGTTTATTGTGAAGTTTGAAAACTATTATTGGAAAAGCCAGTTAACCTGCGAAATGTCATAAGCTTCAGCGTCCAATTCAATACAATGACTGGAATGAAAGGAAGCTTCAGTGTCTGCTCTGTGGGAGAGTTTATTTGGCAGCAACTTCAAAGCTGTTCCTCAAGGAGGTAATTACAGTTTCCAAATCCCAGATCTTTTACAACTTCAAAAATTGGAAATTCAAAGTAACTCAAGGTAAATCAAGATAAAGGTAAGAAAATCAGGTCTGATACTCAAAAAGTAAATTTTACATTGTCCTGTATGAATGTACATAAAGTTAAATCCTAAAATTCACATTCGGACCTTATTCCAAGCAAAACTCCCATGGCAATTGCTGGTGGATCCTGCAGCCAGCCAACAGCGTACCTGACACCCAAGGGTGTGATTCTTTTATTTTACTAATGCAACTTACGGACTGTAAAGAGTTTTTCGGTATTTCCCCAAGCACGAGAGGAATCAGGCTGTAGTATTTCCAGGCTGGTTTTCATTAAGTGTACATGTATGTGTTAAAAGAAAAAAAGAAGTGTAGCTGTTTGAATGTTTCACAGTAGTACCTAAGAACTCCCATTAGAAAGTGGTGTCTGTTATAACGGGCACTGGGAAATATAGGAGGAAAAAAAATCACTGTCCATGGAGTTTACAGTGTGGTCAGATTCTGTCCTTGTTAAATGAAAAGCCTTTTGCTGCTGAGTACAAGAAGAGCAAGTTCAGCCTTAATAAACTTTAATAAATGGAGGGGGAAAAATCAATTAAAAAATGGGAACCGGTATCTGTGATTATATGACATTAAATCATGCAAAAAAATGTTGTCTCAAATATCGTGCTGGCAGGGCATGGATTTCTTATCCTGAGCTTTGCTAATTTTCATTGATTTATTTTGCTTTGGAAACATTTATTTTCTGAAGCAAGGATGACTGCTCTAGCTAAGGATTAGATGTTTATCCTTTGGTGTGGGCAGGGAGCCTGAGTGGATGGGAGAGATTTTGCAGCTGAAAAGGATATTATACTTTTTTAGAGTTTCCTGTGTTTTGAGAATATATAATTCCAGCAGAAAAGCAGAGAATAAGCAATTGAGATATAAGTGGAGCACTCTCTTCTTAATCTGAAGATTAGGCCAAGTGTTTTCAGTAATTCTCTTCATAGGCTTGCTCAAAATATTTTGCGGGTGGTGATATGAGATGGAAGAATTACTAAGACTGTATTTCCTCTCCAACTCTTCTCTGGGGCAGACAGAGGTTGGCAAAATGCCTTTGGTGGCTCATCCTTTGGGGCTGGGTGGCTGTTGCTGGGATCTCTGGAGCTTCTGGTGTGTTGATGAGCACCAGGAGTGGCTTTCAGAGCCATGTTTACTGGGGCCTCATCCTTCTGCCATAATAACTCACGGGCAAGGTCTTTGCCAGGATTAATACAGAGAGGTTACAGGTCCTCAGAATGAGTGGTGTTTAAAAACTATCTGTAAAGAGTTCTTTTCTTGGGTGCTTCTTACCAGTAACTAAAGCTGGTGGTGTTTCTATGGGTGGTCTGGGGTTTTCTTCATTTTTTAATATATCCTATGGAACGGTCACTGTGTTTCAATGAGGGGATTAAAGCAGGCGGTGTTTTGGAACAGGATTCAAGCCAACCTGTGTCTTCCCGAAGGGAGGGATCTGGAGGAGCTGTGTTTCTTGTAACCCCTTCACCTCTGAATTATTTGCTGACACATGGACGCTGCATCACGTCTGTAGCTCTGAAGGACTGAGGGGTTAAGTATCTTGTCACTCCAGTATAGACACCTCACTTGCAAATCCCGGCTTCTTCCCAACCTGGCCCAGCAGGAGAAGGGGATCCCTGCTGCCAAAGCTGAGGGCTGGCTCACAGCACCCCAGAACAGTCTCTGAATGCCAGGCAGTGCAGTCTAGGAGGGAAGGGGAGTGAGAGAGCCCTGAGCAGAGGGTCCAGAGACTCGGGATCTGCTCCAGCTTCCATCCCTGAGCTGCTGGATGATAGTGGGCAAGTAAGTCCCTTCCTTTCTCTGTGTCTTGGTTTCTCCATTTTTTAAAAAAGTGAGAGCGATGCTGACCTCCTTTATGAAGGATTTTATGGCCAAAGTGACCAAAATGAGTCAGAGCTGGGCAATGTGGTATTTATTGTGGCAAAATGGGTAGAAAAGCTTCAGACTGGAGATTCTGTAACTTTCCCTCCACAGACCCAGCCGTTCCTCCTGCCCCACGCTCGGTCGCCCTGGCCATGCACGAGCTACACACACCCCTAAAAATGACAAATAACAGCCAAGTTGCAGAGCTGAGTGATAAATTGTTTTCCTCGTGCACTGTTGATCACTTCACCTGTGCACTCTGCATGCTCGCTTGACAATGTCTGAGCAGCAAGCGAGCTGACACCGTGGCCTTACCCTGCTGACCAACCTTTCCTTAGGTTCTTCCATCTATCTGTAACCACCTGCTGCCTTTCTTATCCTTTGATTGTAAGCATTTCGAGGTACTGACCCTCTGTGTTTGTCAGAGTGGATGATTATAGGCATTAGCAACTCATAACAATCCACAGATTGGGATTTGAAATATATCAGCAGTGAGAATAGGGGCACAGAATTCATATAATATTAATTTCCCCAAACTTTTGAGTACTTTCAAGTTGACCAAAAGCAGATTCCTTTAGAGGGAAGGTCCTTACTCACAGACACTGAAAAATTGCAAGTGGTTTGTAGACAGCCTTGGATGAGCCACCGCAACAGTGGCTTGGACTTCTTCATTTCTAGCTTTGCTTTGTCCCACAGCCACCAGTGACATCGTCATCTCAGTGCTGGAAGCACCCTTCCCATCCATTTCTGCATCTCCTGTCGTTCATCTCCCCTTTGGGGCACGAGATCTGGACTGAACCCTTCACCCGTGCAAATCAGTGGCAAATTCGCCAAGTTGAACGTGAGCAGAATTCAGACGTCTCATCTTCTGTTCCTTCATCTCCCTGTTTTCTTGTTGCCAGCAGCTTGCCCTTTAGTGCCTTCACCCAAGACTACCTGTAATTGTGCTTATTAAGGATCTAAACCAAATTGCACCAAAATCAATGGGAAGATGCTCGTCAGCATTGATAGTTTTGAATCAGCTCCTAAAATAAGGGCTTTTCATTGCCCTCGTGTGGTGCTACCATTAACTACTTCATTTCCACGAAGCTTGCAGGCAGATGAGCCAAAAGGCAGGGAAAACCCTCAGCCCTTGTCCACGAGAGTCCGGTGATGAAGAGAAGAGGAGCTTCTGTTTTCAGATCCATCACTCCTCTTTCCAGCCCCTTTTCCTCCTGCCCCAGACGCAGCCTTGGCTGCTTTGCAGTTGTTCATAAACACCATCTACATCTGTCCTGAGCCACGAGATGTATTAATCAATTTGATGAGGATGTTAAAGCTTTCTCTTTGCACCTAATTATGGGCTGATTTATAGTACTGGCCTTGTGTTTGATGGAGCTCTCCCCTTGGCAGTGATTTACACGGCATTGGCACCAACCTCTCCATCTCTCCAATACTCTGTCATTTTCCCTGTCCCTCTTTTTCTTTCTTTCTCTCTCCCCTCGTCATCTACCCCCCCCCTCCTCCTCCCCACACCCCTCTGCTCTATGTTCCCTCATGAGAGCCTAATGACATGTTGACAGACTAGTGAAACATTGCTCCCTCCTCACTGCATCTGTCTCTGGCTCGGTGGCTCCCCAGTGCTCTCTGACACAGCCAGATGGAAGGCCTGGCAGGCGAGGCAGAGGCTCTGGCCATTGCCCCAGTGCAAGCCCTGCAGCTCTGCAGATTTCCTTCTGGAATTACTTGATGCAGAGCTCGAGGTTCCCCCAAGAGACATCTCCGTGCTGGCAGGGATCTGGGGAGCCTCCCATCCTGGTTCTCCACTGGAATTCTCTAACGAAGTCATTAGACGGCCGTGATTCAGACTTGCACGGCGTGACTCACCCGAGGATCTTCAAAGTTTGAGGGGGCACAAGTTTTATTTCCTTTTAGTACCAGAGAGGAAACTGAATCAGAGAGGCATTAGGGGATTGTGTTCCTGAAAGATGCAACTGATGAAGTCGTCCCACCCTAGTTATTACCTAAAGGTTCCTCTTTTAAAACTAATGGGAAAAATCGAGGAGAATGAAGCAATTACAACAGTTTCACTCATCTCTGTGGGATTAACTCTGCCCAGAGCAGAACCTGTTCCATATGTTCTTCTTTTCTTCTTATTGCTTTTTATTTTAATTTTTCTGTTTCTTTTTTCTTTTCTGTCTTTTTTTTTTTAAATAAAGCTAAAGAAGTCTTGGAATATTTGGAGACATACCAAAAGAAAGCTGTGTTTCACGTAAGTCATACGTTACATGGTACCATTCATGGCTACTGGTACTACTGCAATGCCAGCCTCACCCCTCACCTTCTTTTGTGCCTAGAAATTAAAAAAAATCATTTTCCTAAAAGAAATACCGTTACTTTCCCTGTGCATGGAAAGACTACAAACTGGGGGTGGGGTGGAGGGAATTCAGGAAAGTTTTTTGTTTACTGACTCTGAATTTCCTAACTTCAACTGCTTTTTCTGACCTGTGGGGAAACTGCAACCGTGATGTGTGCCTGAGCTAAGGAGATGTGCTTAAAATCTCCAGAAAGCAGCAAGTTATTGGACGGCTCATACTGCCCCTGAATCCATCCACCAGTTTACGTGTGCACTCACTCCTCTTCAAGTTGTACACCCCCGTTCCCTACGTGCAGCTGCCACTTTGCACCGCAGGTGGTTGGTTCTCCAGCTGCCAGATGTGCCCGTGAGACCAGATGTTTTCTGAGTTCCAAATCAGCTGCACATCCGCAACGTGTGGCTGAATTCAGTGGTGTGTGCTGAAATGAGCGCAAATGGAAAAATCTTTCTCTATCCTCATATTACTAATAGTGTAACAACAGAACTTCTAGTCTGTCCCTTCTTGTGAGAAAAGTTTCTGCCACAAAATTATAGGTGAAGCACTTTTTGCTTTGCCATGATCAAACTGAAGCCTGTTTCCACTTTCTGGGACTGAGCCACCCAAATTCAACTCACAACCGGACTAATGACTTGAAAAATCTGAACTCTGGAGTCACACCAAAGATAAACTTGGCCAGTTGTAATGTAAACCGAAAGAAAATAAAAATCAAGAGTCCAAATAAGGATATTGGGATGCGTTCATGTGCATACAATATTTGTGTGCCACTGCAGCTCACGAATCCACATCTGTCTTGTGAAGACCAAGATCTTGGCTCGATGAGATGCCCTGTGCATGCAGGTGTGCAAAACTATGAGGATGCTTCAGCCTGCAGTTCGCACACGTGTTCCATTGCACTCCATAAAATGCATATTAATGGTACTGAAGCGGGAGTCCTGTCCAGAGAAGCAGATGCTTGTCGATGGTGAAGCTGGCTGCGCTGAACAGATGAAAAGACATCTCTGCTGCTGAGTGAATTCCATCAGACCAGGAGCAGCTGCTCTAAAGCTTCTGAAAGCAAAAATCCTCATGAATAAATATTAGGAGGGAAAAAATGAGGCTTCTAGAGAACAAAAGGAAGCAGAGGAAGTTACTGAGAGATGCTGAGACCTTTCATCTCGCTAAAATATGTAATTAACACAACACACACCTCTCCCCCAGAAAGGCCTTGCATTTGTGCAGGGTGACTATAGGATCAGAGATAAGGTTTCTTTTGGTGAACAAGGAAGACCATAAACTGCTATTCCTCTGCCTGTCAACACAGGAGGGCTCGGCATTAGCGATTTCACGAAGTTACTGAGTCAGCCCCCTGGAAATGCTCAGCAATCATCTGGTCTGAAGGGAAGCTCCTGCAGTTTCAGGTTCAGAAATGCTTGGCATTCCCTTGAAAAAGTGCCACCTTTGAGGATGGCCATACCTTGGAGCCGTGTTGCATTCCTCTGTGTGTCATTTCTTGCAGGTACCAAAGCAAAGCTGCAGGACCCAATTTCTGGCAGCCCTGTTTACACCTGCGCGGTGCAGGTGTAGAACGCTGCCAGATCAGCACGCGGCCGCAAAGGACTGTGGCGATGTGAGGTGTAATGGGAGGGAGGACTTGCCACCTCAGCATTCTCCATCTTTCCAAGGTATCTGATGATAAGGCGAGGCAGAAGTGGCTTCGTCTCTTCTGGGAAATGAAGGATGGGCTTGAGAACAGATGTGACTTGCGTGCTTTCGGTCCACACAGCCATCTGTTAGGCCAGCTTTCGCTCAGGCTCAGAGATCTGCTGCATCCTTAGAAAGAGCTGACTTTAGACTATCTGCTTATGGCTTGGCCTGTGGGACAGTTGGCTTCATCTGATGTCTCTGACTCCTCTGCGCTACATGAACGAGGACCTGGATGCAGGCTTAGCTGAGGTTTTCCCCTCCCCGTGAACTTCAGAGCCCAGACTGAGGCAGCCTCCCAACATGACCTTGAGGACTGGCAGGACAACAAGCCCAGTAGAACATGGAATCTACTCTGTAGCTAAAAGCTGAGATATCATTTTGCCCAATTACTTCCAAATCCACTGCTAGGTTAATTCTTATGTTCGCACTGGTGCAAATCCTTTGTTTCTGCCTGCCTGGGTTGTTAGCTCAACAGCCGACAAAGAGGCCACCAGGGCCATGAGAATGCCAGCGTGCCAAGGTGGCGGGGCTGATTTTGGTCCCACTTGTTTCAGGAGCCAGAGGAAGCTGCCCAAGAGGAGTACATAAAACCTTCCAGTAGGCAGATGTTTCTCCCACACCCTCATCTTCACATCCTGCACATACACATATATACTGGAGTCTGTCGGCTCCAAACTTGCAGAAACTGCTTTCGAATGTATTTCTTTTCCTGTCCCCCTCCCCATAGCTCATATTGCTACCAGGAGATGACTGTCACTGCCTCGTTGCCCTATGATTGGTTTCAGTGGCTTTCGGTGGCCAGCTTCCTCCTTCCTCATTTGATCCATTTGAACCTCTTCTTGATGGCAACCTGGAAATCTGTTTCTCTGCCTTGCAGTGTGCTCACCCCTTGGAGCTATCAATTCATTGCAGATTTAAAGAAAAAATATTAGGGATAACTACAGATGGCACGCAGCTGGAAGTAAAAACAGACACAAATTTTTGATGGCTGCAGTTTCAACTGAGCCCAGGATAATTCCCTCCTTCTGTTTCTTCTGGGTGAAGAGATGCAGTTCTTTCTCTTCCTGTAAGCAGTAATAGGTAGGCTGAATTGGTGCAAAACTGTAACAAACTGAAGCAATCAAAAAAGCCCAAAATGGCCTTGAAGAATAGAATAACTCTTTTGCCTTTCTTTTAGTCTTTCTTTCTTCCTTTTTCTTCCCTTCTTCCTTTTTCTTCCCTTTCCCTTTTTTCCCTTCTTTCTTTCACATTTTTGCACCCACAGTGGGCAGGTGCAGCTCAGTACTTGCAGAACTCCATGTATTCTGAAGCAAGCTGTGCAATAAATCCCTTTCAGAAGAGCGACAACTTCAGTTTAGCCTATCTCCATGAAATACCTCCCATTCCTCATGCTCATGTCTGTCTCTCTTCTCCCCTTCCCTTTAGTTTTCCATCAGATACGCAACTGTGGCTTCTGCTCCAAAATAATCTGATATAGGATGCTGTGTTTAAAAAGCAATAATTAACAAGTCCCAAAACACTTATATCTCCCACTAGACAAGGATCCAGATTTACTGCATGTGGAATCCCTGACATTATCTCCTGTGCTTTCTTGGTGAGTCTGGTGCATCTGGACTCACTCACTTATCTGTTAGATATAAGGAGTTATCTGATTTACAAATTCTGGAGAAGGTACAAAGAAGAGCTATAAATTGATCAAAGGTATGGAGGGTCTTAGCAACGCTGATAGACCAAAGTGTTTAATGTCGTGCAGTTTGGAGAAACTGAGATTGCAGGGTGGGATGTTGGGTGAAGAGAAAGATATGGGGGAGAAGAAACTGCTCTTGCTCTCCCTGAAAACAGATCTGAGAGAGAGGGAGAAGAATGTGTTCCAACCAAGCAGGAACAGAGAAATATGCAGTTGCATAACTTTTAAGAGGTTAAAGTGATGCTCTCAGATATTTTTACTCTAAATGTAGGCTTGCTAAGGCATTGCGTTCTGTCCCTGAGGAGGATGGAAGGTAACGCTAACTACCCAGGGTGTCAGCGGAAATCTCAGGTCTGCTTGTGTTGTACAGACAGGAGTGGTACTATAACCATGACAGTCTAGTGAGTTTGGATTTTTCATCCATCACCCAATACTATGAAAGTAGCACTATGGCTGATCCTCTTCACCAGTGAGAACAACCTTTCTGCCTTAAAAAAACAGGTAATTTATTAGTGCATTTAGCTCCCTTGAAAGAAGATCTGACAGTCAGGACTCCCTCCTGGTAATGCCACAAGAGCTACTGGTTGACCATGACCGTAAGACGAGAGGAAATCTTTCTTCCAGCACTTGCTCCTGGAAGTCGACCGTCTCTCTAAGTATCCCGGTGGTTGTGGCTACACCCCTGCAACAGTTTCTCCCCACCCAGGAAGCAAATATGACCCCTTTTATTGTTGACATCTCTGCAGTGAATATCTCCGGTGTTGGCTTGAGGACCATTCCTGACAAGAGAGGATTAGGGATATAGGCGTAGAGGTGATTCAGACAGTTGGGAATTAGAACCAGCCTGGCTTTAATTTGAATTAGACTGCTCTCGATGAGAAGAATTCATTAACAGCTTCATATACCTCTCCATTATTGCTCTTCTGGGCACTTGTTCTGGTGATGCAAGATTTTTCTGATCACCCAGAGTTTCTGGCCTCATTCCTTTCACACAGATTCGCCAAGCATAGTCAGCTGCATTCAACGGGTGTTCAAGTTCTCTGTCACCTTAGCCATCCAGATTGAAAGGGTTTGCTCAAGGTATTCAGAGAGGGGTGGTTTCTTACAGAAATAACCTGATTTTGTATTTTTCAAAAGGTTTTAATATTTGTCATATTAATGCTTTAGCAGCAAGCTGTGTTGACAGTGCAGCCTGGTGGATAAAGCATTTGGCTGGGACTCAGCAGGTCTAAATTTTGTTCCCGGGTCAACTTGCTGGATAATTATGAGCAACTCACTTTGACTGGCTCTACATTGCTGATTATAAAACCATAAAAATACTGATATCATTACTGAAATCTACCAGACAAAACCACAACTGGTCTTTAGCTTATCTTCTGATTGTGTTTTATCTTTGTATAATGTGATATTTGCTGATGAAGGTAGCTGAGTAAACATTATTTATGACCAGTGTCATGTGAGAAAGAGCTTTCCAGTGTTAGCGGTGGGGCAGGGAATATAAGTGGAATGACAGTAGAAAGGTCAGAGGATTGAAGAGTGTGGACACGGTAGAGTTTTTTTTATCACACTGGTTTTATAATGGCATATTTCTATCCTGGCATGTCTTCATCTGGTACAGCTGGCACAAATCTCTTCCCTTCAGCGGAATTCTGATTATTTTCAATAATGGAGAAGAAAGTCCAGTTCCTACAACGAACTCTTGCTACAACAGGAGCAAGAGAAGAATCAAGCCCCAAAAGGAATTCTGAAAGAGTGGTTTCCGCTCTATATGTCTCTGTGGATTGACGCTGGAACTCATACAGCCAGAGTTTTTCTGCTACCGAGTCGTTATCTGCCCTAATGCTTCCATATCCTATTTATTCCTGGTCAATAGGCAGAGCTCCTTCTAATATAGATTTTTAGTCCATCTGTATAGACTTCAGTGTAATGGAAAACTAAAACAGAACCCAGACCCTGCAGGACAACCAACAATTGCAGAAGACGTTATCGTTTCTTAGCTGAAATGAACAGATAAGATCCCTTGGGCTGGTTTAGTGCAGCAAAACCCAGGAAAAAAAAAAAGCAGCATCAGTCAACGTTAGAAACAAAGTCACAAGGAGCATTTTTGCTCTTTGGGTAGGATCTAATGCTCGCGAGGGGGCAAGTTCTCTTTGTCAGCGAGCTGCGGGTCTGCAATTCCTCAGCAGGACTGAGATGGCTCTGTTGCTTTTGATTTCGTTCCCCTGTTGCTTTTAATCTGGTTTCCCTTTAGGCAGGCGAGGGAGAGAAGGGCCAGGGTAGCTGGATCCAGGAGGGGCTGGAAGAGCTGATCCACCAGGGAGCATCTGCGGGCTGGAGGTCTGAAGGGTGCTGTTTTCAGATGCCAGCTATTAGGCTTTGGGGTTGTTTCTACTGTAACTATAATTGGGAAAGGGGGCTCTTTGTTTATTTAGGCTGAGAGCTTTAAGATAAATGACAGCTCCGAAGATGCTTTTCAGCACTTCATAAATCAACTGCCAGCTGGCCAGTTTCACCTCTGAAATGTCTCCTGCTTTTTTTCTTTCCTTTTTTTTTTTTCCCCCCCAACTTTGAAAAGATGGGATATTAAAAAAGAAATAATCTTCCAGAGAAATAACTGTGATGAGGAATACGTGCATTTGGGGAGAGAGGAAATGACTTCATCCCCAAAAGGCTCGAGATGTTCAAAGTCCTAGCCCACTGCCTCATTGCAATTTCTGCAATTAAAGCCAGCAGAAGGCATCTCCGCTGAGAATTTGCAAAGGGCAGAGACACCGGGCAGACTGACTGACACATCCTCAGCTGCCATGACAGACATTTTTCTGATTTCATCTAATACCTCTTTTCGCTGCCTCACTCAACACATCCAGAGATTTACTGGTGTTCTTTCTCGTTAGCCCGGTTGCTTTGATTCCGGCACAGCTCGTGGGATTGTTTGTGCCAAGGACCCAGCATCCCCTTTCTCCAGAGTGAGGCAAGATTCCTGCCGAGAGGTTGTTGACAGCCGTGCAGTCTCTGTTTGCAGAAGTGAACAGCATTTGAACTCCAACACCGGGAACACTTCGAAAGGCTCTGGACCGCTTTTCAACCTCTTGCCACGCCTGGAATCACATCTTGTCTCTGTATGAGAGTGGGGTATGGTGCAAAAACGTGACGGAGGCATTTGAGTTCTCACAAAAGTACTGGCAAAACCTTTGGTGGCTGAATTTTTGGATCTCACATTGTAGGTCTGTGCAATCTGAACAGAGTTGTCCTTTCACTTTGGAACCTAATTACAGACTAAACACTGTTCTTACAGCAGTCGAAGACAACATTTGCAGCCTAATCCTGAACATGTGAGCACAATTAACTGCAACACGGATTCTACCCCAGTTGGTGACAGATACCCAGACCATCAGAGTGCCACGACAAGAGGGGCTCTGGCCCTAGATATTGGAACAGGGAAGAAGCCAAATTTGCCTACAACAGCCACAAAAATCCACCCTGAATGGAGTCCTGCCTTCAATATCTCCTTCCAGGAGTCCCTCCCTATGGCCACCATAGCTCCAGACAGTGATGGCACATGGGCAGGTGGAAGTAAACACCAAAAATGATGGAGCAATCAAGACTTGCCAGCCATCCAGTTAAACCAGGGTCTCCAGGATAGTCTGGAGAGCCAGTATACACAAGTACATGCTGCAGAATCAAGGAATGGCAGCATATTACCAGTATAACCCAGATGCCCTGATCCCCAAATACTAACTGGGGGCAGAATCTCTAAGAACTGTGAATAGGGGCCTGGAGTAACCCAACAGACATTGGGAGAGAGGCAAGGAAAAGGAATGAGCAATCTGCCTGTGAAAGTCCCTGCTAAAATACGTCCTAAAATTTCTCCCTAGATGGGTGGTAAACCAGCTATGGCTGTGGGGCGTGTTCCTTCTCTTTCAAGCGTGTTTTTCTGGGCATCTAAACTTAGACACGAATGGAGCAGCCAGGAGCTCTGGCTATAGACCAACATAAATGCAACAAAGACAAAAGGAAGAAACAGAATGAGTAGGAAATCATGTACAGGAGAGTCGGTAAATGTGGCTTTTAGCCAGAGCTTCAGAGGCACTAAAACTGCATGAATCTCAGGTGCATGTCACAACATTGCTGAGAAAACTACACTTAAATTAACTAGATTCTGATCTCCAGTAAATTGGCCCAGATCCACTGACCTCTTGTAAACAACAGAGAATAACGGGGAAAAGTTTCTTTTCAAATAAGAAGTGGGAAGACTGAGATGTTTAACAAAGGGTCCTAGAAAAGCTCCGAGCTCTGGACAGTCTCCACCTGGTTGCATTAAAGCAGTTTCTACATTTTTCAAAATCCACCCATGCTTTAATCTCTGCTCCATTTCACATTTCCTTGTGATGTTGTCCAAAGAAATGCACTCATTGGCAATAAGCTTAACAGTCACCACAAAGCTTAGCAGGACCTTGATGTGGCTTTTTAAAAAACCCAAACCCTTAACTGCTGAGGCTCACGAATTTTTTTCTCCTCAGCAGATGTTACAGGGGGACTGAAGCTTGGCAAACATTTACAGACGTGGATAGTGTTCATACTGATGGCCTGATTCTCATTTACATTACTTTACAATTCTCTGGCTTGGAAAAAAAGTGCCTCTAAAGCGTGTGCGAAAGCAATTTATGGAACGGAACGTTAGCGGGAATGAAAATCAGATTGCCAGTCTCCCCAGGAAGATGAGTATTATACATACAGTTAGCTTTCTTGATTGTAGTCCAAACCCCCTGATATTAACTTATCTGTATAAGTCTGTTATAAATGTCAAATTATTTCACTAATAGCCCTTGTGACAGCCACAGACTCTCTCTCCAGATTCCCGATTATCCTGATTGTTAATGTGAGCTCTGATGGCATCTAGAAGCTGTTTCCCTGAGTCAGGACCTTATGTTCAAGCACAGAAGAGCAAGAAGATGTTTAGTTCAAAACATTTCCTATTTCTCAGGGCAGTGCTACCTCGTCACCTGAAGACCAGTTTTGGGGTTTTCTTCTTCCCCTTTGATCTACGGTGAAACAGCAGCTGGGGCAGTAGTAGCTTCAAGCTCAGAGACTCATGAAGCAGGACGTGGTGTTGCATACATGACTTTTTCAACCCCGTCTTTTCTTTTGTAGAGGCAGTGATTCGGGAAGATTTATTTTTTTTTTTAACACATAACACTCTCAGACTCCCATGGATTGATTTAAAAATGTCTAACTCACTTGAGGCATAACAGCTCTCTGTGCAGATGGTTAAACTTCCAACATAACAGCCTTGCTTCCACCGTCAGATGTCCAGGAGTTCTACAGAGCAGTAAACCAGGATCTGTAAACTTCTTGGTTGATCATAGAATCAAACCGCAGTTCCAGAAACTGGAATAATTTAGAACCTCGTGCATTCTAATCATACCCAGGCAGAGTAGGTGGAAGCAGCCTCATCCCTAGTTCGTTCAGACAACATTGTAGAGAACTAGTTCCACAGTTTCTAGCTTTGGGAAGAGGAGAGTAAGAGGGGAATGTGTTTTTACAAGCTTTGAGGCATTTCCTCCTCTGGTGATACTGAAGCTGGACACGACGTAAGTGGTGACAGTTTATCTGGAGATGCTGCTGGGTTCATTAAGAGGGGCTGTTGCTGTTTATCTGCATCTTGTCTGCAAAATCAGGTGTTCAGAAAACAGATTCTCCATGTTGTCAGCATGCTGTAGTGTCGGTGTGGAAGGGGACAGATTTTTGGAGGCATCCATCCAAACTCTGAAGCTTGCCATTTCTAGGAGATGCTGCTCCTTCCTTACAAAAGCTTTGGCGGTGTAAGGGAAACCAACCCAACTCTAAAAGAAAATCTCCATTTTCCACTCAAAAAGTCCATACAGGAAAACTTAAAAACTTAAAGCCTCATAGTAACTTTTAAAATACTGCCTTAGGCAGATTAGTCCATCCATATCGGGAGCAATATGAATAACAGTACAGGCGAGTCATCCTGGATTTGGTAGATGTCTGCCTCTGAGCTCGTGGTTTATACTTTCTTTATAATAACTCGAGGGAAGCGGGCACTTTCAAGGTGCAACTCATCTCCCAAGCGAGAATTTAGCTGAACTGTGCAGGCAAAGTGCCAGTTACTCTCCACCAGCTATAAAAGGAGTCTGGATGGCTGGACTGGATGAAAACACACACATTGTAAGTGTCTAAAGTTAGCAGAGATGAGTCCCTCTGGTGAAATCTGCTGCTTGGTTTGCTATTGCTGCTTGTTCTTATGTAAAAGGCATGCAGCTATTACTATGATGGGCAGCAATTTAAAAGTCTAAACCAGTATGTGATCGCCCTAGTGCTTTTCCCTCTCTAGGTATGCCAAGGAAGAAATAAGCAGGCACTAAAGACAGAGTAGCAGGTGGACCAAACAGCCCAACAGCTAAACTATTATTATTATTTTAAAATCTTTAAATTATGTTTTGACTTGGAGAAATGAGCTCACACTTAGAATAAGAATGAGAAGATTTAACCTCCACAAAATGCCACCACTCTAGCTGGCAGAATACTTTGTCCTTTGCCTGTAGCCACATGAGAACATTGCGTAGCCCTCCAGTTGTGACACATTTCCAGTGGCTCTTGGATTTTCTCTGCAGCTGCAGCTGAACCTGCAGCAATCCCGACCACTCTGGCCAACCCCAACCCTGGATTTGACAACGACAATGACCTTTTTCTGCAGAACTCTCCGCTCTCCCCACCTGTGTCTACAGCCAAGTCTTGGCAGGTTCTCGCTCACACCAGTAACTCTCTCTGATCCAACCCTTCTTCTTTCCAGCCCTCTTAACCCTGGCAAATCCTGCTCTGCCCCTTCATACAACCGAGGCCCGACAGACCGTGCCCAACTTCTCAGCACTCTGTGAAGTGACCCAGCAGCTGGTTGAAACCATAACCTTAATCTTTATAAACAAGACAAGCCTGCATTTAGGGGATAGAAAGATGACCATGTTTGTCATCCTACTGACACAGCTTCTTTTTTTCAATCTAAGCGAACAGTCTGGGCTCGCTTTCCTGATTTGCCATTTTTCTTTCTACAAAATGCTGCAGACTGACACCACGTATTAGTTACTCAGAGATTTCAAAGCCTCAGCCAGCTTCTCAGCAGCCAAGAGCACTTGTTGAGAAAAGGGAAATCAATATGATGAGAGCAGCAGGCATGTGTGATTTAAAATAGACTATTTTAAAGTCACTGAGCCTAGTTCTCCGTTGCCTCGTCCTTTCTATGTGACCTGCATGTTCTGTGCTTTTGCAATGGGGAATGAGGGTTGCACAGGTAAACTATCCCGTAGAACAAATCTCCAGTTAAAATTGAGCTTTTCTGCCACCATCCGCTCTCTGGTTTTCTTATGGCAGAGCATAGGGAAAAAAAAAAAAAAGCAAATATCTTGTCTGAGGTACAGGGTTTGCAGTGTCATAACATTGGAAGTGAATCAGGCCGTTGCTTCTTCTGATGTGAGACTCTCTGCAGGAGACATAGCACCAGCTGCTGTACTACAAGGTACATGAGACCTCTGAAAATGCAATTATCAAACCACCTACCACAAGGAAACTTTCTTCCTGACATCCATTAGTTAAAAGGCTAGTTTATACCCTTCAGAGTGATGGTTTATAAACTGTACAAAACTCTGTGTCTTAACATTTCCTTCCTCTCTCCCTCCTTTTTCTGTATTATCAGACACGGGGGGCATTTCTTACTTGGACTCTTCTAACAGCAATCACTTTCAACGTTCATATGAAAAAGTCAACTCATATGCTTACTCATTTGTTGTCGAAACCCTAAAACCCTGAAAAAGCAAAGGGCACCTTCTATTGGAGTTTAAATCAGCCTCAAGACACGAACAATCTCCCAGTGTTCTCTCTAGCCTTTTTTTCTGGGATGATAGAGAGGAAAAAAAAAAAAAAAGAAAGAAAAAACCCACAGAAATCTCCCCTCCTATTTAGTATCTATTGGTCCCTTGAACACAAGAACCACTTGACCCTTTTGCATAAACTCCTGTTAGCCCCTGCCAGCTGGATCCCATGTCCTGCAGCACTCTGTGCACCGGGGGGGCATGGAGAAAAGCACCGATCATCTGCTGACTGCCGGGCAGCCACTCACCCACCCGAGAGCAGAGCGTGCTTATCGGGATGCTGCACCTCCAGACACCACCAGCACACTGACAGCAGCCCTGCCTGCAAAACGAGGCCAAGATAAATGATGTATTGCCCTCATCCCTAACAGCGTGGCCCAGACAGAAACCAGGTGGAGGGGAGGGAGCCAGCACCTTCTGTAAACAATCCCCTGTCTCAGCTGAAACGGCTTTAGGCTGAGATGCTGGATTAAGAAAGTGATTCTTGCCCTGGACAGAAAGTTAAAGGGCAGGGGTGATAATGCACGGATGGCCAAAGGTGGTTGGGGGAACTTAGCCATTACTCAACGGTGGTTCATTTGACCTGGCAGGAGAACATCTGATATCTAAACAATCCCACTCATCCTGAAGCACTCAGAAACCTCTACACTAAATATTTGATGCCCTTGTTTGATAATGTTTATTTTGCTTTCTCCCCACCTGTGTGAGGCTAATATGCTGTGAGTGGGGAAAACATGGAGTAGCACATACCAGAGATAAAACACTAACGTGATCGTTTTTAAACAGAGATTTATGAGACATATTATGGAGCTGACTGGGTAAAGAAAAAAGTAGAGAATTTACTACAGGGACCAGTTCTGCATTGGTCTAAATGCCATCAGCAGCATGTGATCTCCCAGATCTTCCCTTTGTAAGGAACTTGTGCAAATCATGACACACTCAGTTGGCTCACGATTTAGCACTAGGATTTTAATCAGCCTCATCTAGGTATCGGTCTCGCCCCTTCTGCATGGATGGAAGGTGAGAGGGAAAAGGTGAATTTAAGCCAGACCCATTTCCCTGTACCTGAAACAGTTCTATACCCTCTCACCGTTCCACGGTAAATTAAACCACTCATGATATGGTCACGGTTTCTGGGTTGTCCACTGCAGACTGTGTTCTCTCCTTGTGTGAGTTCGTAGCTGATCAGGTGATGCCAACTTACACCAAGAGTTGGGGCACCCCACTTTTCAAGAGGGAACCACTGCCCAGGTTGCAGCCAACTTCATCTGAGCTAGTTGCCCCAAAACTCTTTATAGTCAGCAGAGATCTAGTCAATAGAGAGAAACCTAGAGGAAGATTTACCTGACCAGACCCAATCTTCTCTAGAAAGAGACGGATGGTGCCGTGAGCTCCATGCTCCCTACACACCATGGTTCCAGTGGTTAGAAAGGGAAGCTGGCCCAGAGAGAGGTGACGTTGTTATAAACACCCACATTTAATAGAATGAGTTCTGCCCTTGCCTTCTGAGGCTGCTAGAGACAGCGGTACGAAGGATACGTTTGCCACCAGGTCTGTAAGTTGATCAGTTCTTGATTCAGGAGGCCTTTACAGATCAGTTCCTGGAAGCTTTTTTGCCCTGGCAGCTCTAAGACCAGTTTAAACATACAGGCCTCCAGTCTCCCAAAGTACTCCAAAAATCCCACAAGGCATACTCAGCATTTAAATGAAATCACAGCTTTTGCGTTCCCCTACAAACCAAGCCTTCCCCTCCCGTTTTTAATATCAAGGACAAAATACTGCCTCGTTTGAAAATATGCTTTGGCCTTTTTAGCTGTCATTTACTGATTTTGACAGGAAGTCTTGGCCTCTGGGTTGATGTATTTCCTTTCCAGATAGCGGGAACCATGGTTTTCTGAGAATTGATATTGTCTAGTGGTTACTTCTGAGAACCAGAAATCTTGGGTTTCATTACACAGGTTGCCCTGTTAGCACTGGCCAGCAGTTTCACATCCTCAGATTCGTGTTTAAAAACTCTTTATTAAAAGAAGGAGTTGGCTATTGCTTTCTAACATAAAGTAAATAATAGAGGTGATCCCGGCACTGGTTCTATTGCTCTTGATCTGAGATAAACCCTTTTTTTTTTATCTACTGGGTTATTAGAAGCACACCTTTAGTTGTGAAAGTTCAGGTGAAACTGGGATAAAAGCTGGGAAGGATGGGGGCTATAAGTATGTTTAAAATGTTATCTGTTCTTTCTCAAACATGTCTTTCCAGCTCAGGTATTTACATGCTGATAACCTTTTGGTCCCAATGGTGCTAGAGACTCTGTGCCTTGTATTTCAAAACTGATAAGAAACTGAAAGATGTGGAGTCTCCAAAAAACATTATGAAAAGCAATTCTCGTCCTTTTCCCCAAGTTCCTTGAGCTACTGTGCTATTGAAATGCTGGATTTCTGGAAATTATTTACTGTCTGAAATATTTTTGCCCCGAAGAATATAGGAAGGAGATGTAACTTTGAGGACTGATGGAGGAGACACAACTTCTTTTGTTATTCAAAGGTTTGGCCTTTGTTCTCCCTTTGATCTGCCAATCTCATAGATTCCTTCCTATCAGCAGATCAAGGAGAATTTTTATCTTGCTGGTAGCCTTTGCGTGTGTGCTGCTATTTTTTATTAAAATTCTTTTTCAGTAATATCAGGAGGAGTTTTGCAACTGTCTCTGTTTTTTCTTGTCGGAACTGAGCAGACAAAAAACCTCCATGTTTTTGATGTTTTAAATAAGCTAGTGAGTGAACGCTCTTGGAATGCTTCCCCCCACCCCTCTTTCATGTAGTAATGTGGCCACACCATAGAAGAAGATGGGGACCAAACGCAGAAATGTTGGACATATCTGAGAGCAAGGGAAGCTCATGCTACTGCTTGGCTTTCAGTGAACTGGTAGATCCTGAAAATAAACTTTCTCTGATGGTGAGTTCAGCCAATCTAAGGCCAAGCAGAAGTGCGGCTTTGCTGTAAACAAACAAACAAACAAGCAAGACCCATGATGAATGATAGCATCTAGCACAGACTGGAGATCAAATGAGATGCTGGCACTGGCTTCCAGTTACTTGAGATCAGAAAGGGAAGGAACCCCGGCAGGGTGAAACTTCCCATGCCCTTCCCTGCCTTGCGAACCAGCACAAGGGCTCATTCTCCCAGGCCCCCTCACTGTCACCTTTCAGAGCTCTCAGTTTAGTAAGCAAGAACAAGGAAACAACACGGGGATATGCAGCTCTGAAGTTACTGGCAGAAACACCAAGAGCCCAGGCTTGATGCTGTTGACCTCTGATCACTGCGTTAATTTTTTCTGTTCGAGTAGCTGATACAAGGCCAATTTTACGAACCGAACTTTAAGCTTGCACGGAGATCTTCAGAAGGATCAAAATTTAGCCTTGAGCTGTTGAAATTATGCCGATGCTGACCTCAGATACTCCGATCTTGCAGAGGCAAAGCGCAAAAGCAACTCAGTTGCTGAGCAGATACTTCTCACGCGGCAAATGCATTTGTTTAGTGACATGTATCCTCTTCTTGTGCTTCCGCAAATGTTTCTCCTCACTGAGAGATGATGACCACCAAAGACAGTTCATACATTGTGCTTCATCTGGAATACAGTCCAGCACAGCAGGGTACGGAGGCCTTGGCACAGAGACAGTTAAGCAAGCCAGATGAGGTTCCACTCATACCGTTCGTAGCCAAGACTGTGCAATTGATTTATGTCCAGTGCTGATGATGACAGAAAAGTGCAGGCTAGTTAAAACAGGGCTCTCGGTGTATTTCATGTATGGCTAGACGAAGCTTAACACAGCAGGTCAAAGATGTTGCAAAAATTCAGGTCCTTAATAAATACCCTCTCCTGCCTCTCACTAGAAGGCTGCAGAGGGTATCGCCCTCACAAGCTTGGCACTGCCTGAAAGCTGCAGATCCCTGCCCTTGGGCTCAGCCCACGCTGCAGAGCATCAGCCAACAGACCTCGGGCCATCTTCATCAGCTGCTCAAATGGACCTGGCCCAAACTGGCTGAGGCCACCCTTCCTGCAGGCAAAGCTTGCTGCACGATCCCTTCCAGCTCCAGCACACTCACAGGCAGATGGGAATCGGTCAGCTCGGATGTTGCGTCTTCAAGAGCAGTGAAATGGGCTCAGCCCGACGTGCCTGAGCTGCAGGAGGTACAGCAAAGGGCAGAAACCACTTGAGAAGGCTCAGCCAGCTGTGGTACCTCGGATTTCTTTCACTGTAAGGTGCACAAAGCAGAAAGCATCTCCCCTTCCCAGCACAGAATCACAGAATTATTGAGACTGGAAAAGACCTCTGAGATCATCAAGTCCAGCCTATGAGTCCCAGCAGAGAGAGAGCCTCACCCTCCTGGGAAATAGCATGTATAATACAAAACCTTATCCCTGTCTTTCCTTGCTTTCTTCCCCTGATTATCCTAAGAGAAAACAAAGATTTTCTGCTTGGAATTTATCATTTCAGGGCTTTTTTTTTTTTGGAGGAGCAGCAGAAACAATATTAAATGCACGAAGAATGCCTGCTGATTTTCATGACACTATCAATTTCCTCTCCAGCGTGGAGGAGAGGCAAGGGATGGGTCAAGGGAAAAAAGATTTACTTTTGCTTGATACTCACAGCCTTGGCAACACAGCAGTGAATGTACTGAATTTGTAATAAGCCATTCAAAAAAAGCTCCCCTAGAAGACTTTGTAACTTTGTAGGCGACCGGCCTCTATAATCAAGTCTTATAACATAGCTCACTACTTCATAAATTTGAAATAAATCATAAAAGGGGCATATTAAAATAATTTGTATCAGTAGGGACTGATTTAAAGCCCAGCTCCTAATCCATCAACGAGATGCTTTCATTCACTAGCATATTCCTCCAAACTGCAGGAAAAGCTTCGCCAAATCCATTAATAATGAGAGGAGAGCCTTTGCAGAGCAAATGGACAAATGGAAAGCAGAGAATGATTCTCATAAACTTCTTTTTCTTTACAAGACCCCCTCCAAAAATAATTATGGGAGACAAATGCAGCCGCGACTTTTGATCTTTTATTGGACAATAATTTAGGGCAATTTTTAATGCATGAAAATAACAAATTTTTTTGTGCCATTCAGCTCTGAGAGGATAATACATCAGAGGGAAGAGCAACTGGGAGGGAAAAAAAAAATTTGGAAGGCAGTAAACCCATCCATTTTCCTGGAGGAAGTCTAGGAAGGAAATGATTGATCCCTTGGAAACTGCTAAAGAAATGGATATTGGTGATGCAAAGGGAGTGAGTTTCACTTTTTTTCCTCTTTTTTTTGGTTCAGTCACTGTAGATTTGTGCAGCTGACTGGAGGAGAGAGGAGTGGGACCAGACCCAAAAACTCAGCTTCCCCAGGCTCCTCTGCTGGGTGTTCTGCAAAGCAAAACAAGGCTTCCAGGAGCTCCAACCTGTCCTTCGGATGAGCTCTGCGGTTAGAAGTACGGTTATAAAGACATTTATTTGCACACCTTTCATGGAGAAGACTCGACATTGCTTTTGAAACACGAGAGCCTTAAAAAGATCTCTGGCTGCTAGAAGGAGCTGTATCTTCCTCACTCCGTCAATGGGTATTTAAATGTGAACTATTTCTAATCCTTGTATCATTAGGAAAGCTTTTTTTCTCGCATCTTTTTCTGTAAGATGGAAGCGAAGCTTAGCGTGGCCGCTTGACACGCTCGTCAGCACAAAGGATTCAAATCAGGAACTGGATTTCAAGTGCTGCTCCTTTCCATGCCAGCAATGCCAAGATTTCCAGGTGTGTCACGTTCAGAGCAACTCACACAGAGAAATATTTTGCAGTAGGAACTAAAAAAAAATACATTTCCTTCCTTTCTTCGAGGCATATTAATAATATAACCGAGGTCAAAAGCCATTTTTATTTATTTAAGGGAAAATGTTCTCACCTAACTTAGAGAAACTCTTTGGGAAAGGCTTTTTCTTGGTGGTTTTGATATTTTAGCTTGGCAAGAGCAAGGGACTCTTTGAACTCTTAGCAAAAGTTAGAGACTTTGTTCTTAGATGAGAAACTTTTTCTTGCAGTGCCAGCTTCTCTATTGGAAATAAGCCATTGTTTTCTTTCTGTTCACGCTGTTTTCTTGCTGTCTTACCATGTGCACCTTCGTGCCTTGCTGTCCCAAGCAAAAAAATATTGTGAAGACGAGGACAAAAAACACGGGGGACTCCAAGGACCCGCTGCTGAGTTGGGAGAGGGAAACACAAAGAAAATGGTTCAGGCAGAGTTGATGTCCAAAGGAAAAAATTAGATAAAGGCAGATTGAGGTAAGATTCCATAAAGTAATGTTTCCCTGAGCTGACTCCAGGGATAGTCGTGTGTGATTCCACGCCTTCCTTTTTTTTTTTCTCCCCAAGACCAAACTGTTTGTGTTTTGTCACCTCACCAGGTTGTTTAATCATCAGGGACTGTGATAACCTTCAGGATTTTATAGCCGTTAACAAATCCCTTAAATTTCATTGGATTAGGTTTACTGCCACTAAAAAGGAGCTCACTTTCTTCATGTCTGATTTGAAGAGATACCTGACACAATCCTTTGTGAACGGGCTGTAGACTCACAACGTAGACCTCACATTCCCCTTGTTCTCAACCAAGGTATTACAAGAGTACAGATGTTCCTTAAGGCTGGAGGTCCTCAAGCAGAAGGTCTTGCTGTGGGCTCTGGGGACAAACCCTGCCCTCCCAGTGACCTTTCAGCTCTCAGGTAGGAACTCCTACCTCAGAGTCTGACCCCAAGCTCTGAGAAACTCACACAGGTTTTTTTGCCAAGACCCCAAACAAACAGCAGATGCCCAAAAGATAAGTCCCCCCACAATTACCAGAGAGCCAGTGCCCCAAATAGGGGCAGATTCTGCTCCCACTCTATCCCTGAGGTATCTTATATCTCTGGGACCAACCTCAGCCAGCCCATCCCCAGCCAGCCCTTGTTCCCTCAGACACCTCGTGGGTCAGCCACGGGGCTGCCCTAAGTATCGACCCAGCTGTTATTTCCTTTGGAGCCGCTTTGGATTTGCCTTGTGGCTCTGTCTTCTTTCCTTTTAATAGGAACACGGACAGGTTTCTCTGTAAGCCCCTTTGCAATATTTCTGGTTTGCATCAAATTTTGATTTGTTTTTCAGACAAAAGGCTTTCGGAGAAGTCTTTTGTTATTGCTCCTGAGGTGGATTTCAGCTTGCTGTTACCTAAAGCCATCTCCCCTGCCGTGCCTCCAGGCAGAAACCAATCCACTTTAATTTCACTCGATTTAGGTATTAATCCCTTAACATCAGATATACTTTTACATATAAAAGTATAGATTTATATAATATGTGCTATGTGCTATGTGCTATGTGTTATGTGATTTGTGATACGTGATACATGATACGTGCTATGTGATATGTAATATGTAATATGTAATATATATATATGCATGAGCATTTTATATAAATACTTTTTTTTTTTTAATATATATCTATCCCTTTTTCTCCCTGCTGCAGTTTTTATGGTTGTACTGAGTTTCCAGGATGGTACCTTGTCACACAGGCCCCCCGGGCAGAGTAAACGTCCATGAACTATGCACCCTCCCGGAAGGGCTGACCTGTGCTCTCTGCACTGAAAAGCAGCCCTGCCTTTCTCGATGTGTCCTCCCCAGCCCACTGGGTTTTTTTTTCTTTTTTAACCCCAAATAATTTTTCAAAGCAGCCTCCTGGCCAGGAGTGCTGAGTGCTGGCCTTCACCAGGGCTGGCTGGGATGCAGAGACCCGGGCTTGACCCCATCTCTGGTCCTTCAGGCCAAGCCGGGCTCATCTTTGGGTGAATTCATTTCAGGCTGAACTTTGTGTGAACCTGGGCCCGAGGGGAAGGGAACCCGACAGAGCAAGGCTGACGAAGGCAAGTTCTGAGCAAACCCATCAGCCTGAGTAAATATTGAACAAGTCCACGTGAAGGCTGGGGTTGAAATGGAGCTGTCAGACCCATGTAAACTGAAAGGATAGGTGAGGCCTCTGAAGAGCAAGGAAACATTTTTGTACACTCACTTTGGCAATTTTTCCTTCCACCCGAGCCCTTTGCCCCAGACCTCATTTCACCTGCCTGAGAGGCTAAAGAAACCCTGAAACTGCTCAGCACTGAAATATCTGTGTTGGTGGAAGCAAATGGCTGAAGGGCAGAGGGGTGAGCGAGGAGACGGCACCATGGGGTGGCCCTCGCGGTGCAACGAGCTGGTGGCTTTACAGCTGAGATCGGACACGAGACCGCACATCGCAGATCCCCTGCCTCAAATCCAAGTGACCTATGCAGCATCAAATCTGAAAAGTAAACATACTATATGTTTAATACAAATACAAGTGAAATATATTATGTGTAAATAGATCCAACCCAAATAAGGACATGTATTCCCAGCACCCAGAACCTGGCCTGACCGTGCTGCTGGGGCTGTGGGGCAGGGGAAGTCCTCGGGGCCAGGGAAGGGGCGTTGGGTGCACAAGCTCTCCTGCCCAGTTGGGATCTGGGGGCAGCTCCCCTCACCAAGAGCTTCCCCTGGCTCCAGGTCTTTTTGCCCAGTGACACTTACAAAACATATTCATGTCTCAATGTTGAGAAAACTTAGCAGGCGTGAAAATCTCTCATGATTTACCTCATTTAGGGTAACTCTCTTGGCAATGTCAGCGTATAAGCAGGTGCAGGGGCACCTTGCTGCCTTGGGGCCGCTCACAGAATTTGAATCAAACTCTGTTTCAGTTCTGACTTGCTCTCTGATGAAGACGGCTCACCCTCAACCTGCTCTGGATTTGCTGAGAGCTGGGGAAGGGGTGGCTGAACAAAATTTCTTTGTGAAACGAACTTGGAGAAACCCAGAAGGCTTCCTCCCCTCTTCTCCTCCACTCCAAGACATCAAAGGCTTTTGGGGGTTGGCAGTAGCCCTATCCAGCCACAGTACAGCCACAGAGGGGGAAGTTTTGTCCCCAGACAAGAGACCCTCCGGAACGCTTCACACCTCCAATACAAAGAGGCTCCAGGAGCAGAGTTAATAGCAGCCAGCAAAGTGGAGTTGAAAGTAAGGAAGTCTTCAGGGTATTATTATTTATATTTTTTTAATAGAATGTCCTCTTCTGAGATCAAAAGGGCCTCACATTGTGAGAACAAATGCTTTAGGGAGAAGAGAAACATTTCACACCAAGGGGTAAGGAACAGATGGCCCCGGAGTAGCCACCACACTAGGCCAGAGCACCGGGTGTACTCCTCGGGTCTCTGCTCTGGGAGCTGAGCCAGAGGACAGGGGCTCTGGGCATCCCTTCCTCATCCCCTCCTCCCACCAAGGGCCAACAGCTCCAACACGGCGACTGCCATCAATAATTTACACGGTTACATTTCTTTAACTGGGCATTTCCCCTTCCTTTGGGATATTAAAAGAATAAATCTCCATTAAGACGTGGCTTTGTGCGAGTGTACAGGGGGGACTTGGCTAATTTTATTGCTCATGAAAAATGCAATACCAGGGACCCACGGACAGACACACATGGAAATATGGGAATATATCGGGTTATAAATAGGCACATCACTGTGTATCTCCTCTGTAAAACAAAGGAGTGTGTGTAGACGTCATAGTCGTGATAAAGCCGGACTGAGTATCGATAGGGACTTCTGCACCCAAGTCTACATCAGCTCTATGCTTTCTGTGTAGTCTGTGCTGATGTACAGCGAGAAGAAACACCCGTCTGTGTCCCATATGGATACATAAGTACCTGTGTGGGTCCTGAAGCACCGGTGCCCACTCTTTATCCACTTCTCTGGCTAGGGTGGACTCGAGTGTCCCCCACCACCCCTCAGGAGCATCTGTTACTGGAGGAGGGACCCCCCCAGCC
>NW_009722624.1:79408-79691 GCF_000703405.1 Apaloderma vittatum
GTCCTGGCGTGGCCTTTCCAGCCGGCTCCTGCTTCCCAGCAGTGGGTTTCAAGCTCCTGGGACAAAAGGGAGCGTGAGAAACTTGAAGAGAGAGCCGGGAGGGGTGTGGGGGGGAGCAGATTAGCTGTGTGCGGGGATCGTTGTTAGAGAAACACGGCCCGGCAGCGAGGGGGGGCGGCCCGGAGGGGGTTACATATGTAAGGGCGCATCGGCACCGTCTCTGCGGTGTTTTCCGGAGACTCCCTTTGAGTTTCAAATGGGAGCCGGGAGCCTTTGTTGTGCC
>NW_009722624.1:79778-80042 GCF_000703405.1 Apaloderma vittatum
GGGTCCCCGGCCCTGAGCAGGTCAGAGCCGTGAGGCATAACGAGGGTGAGGAAAATCGCCTCGGAGGGGACCCACGAGCTTCCTGAAGCTCGACGCGCTGTTTCTCTGAGCCAGCTTAAATCACGCACGTTCAACAAAATCTTCAACCGCATTCGGTCGAAAGAATAGGTTAAAACGATTTGATTCACAGCCAACAGGTTTTAAAGTCAATCCGGCTGCCTCTGCTTTTTTGGTTTTGTTTTTAGGGGTTTTTTTAAACTCTCT
>NW_009722624.1:80245-80490 GCF_000703405.1 Apaloderma vittatum
GGGCCGAGGGGCGCTGCGGGGCCCACCGGCTGCAGCTGCAGCAGGTACTTTGCTCATTCCTCGCCCTCACGGAAAAGGTTTGCAAATTTGGTGAAGCCAGAACAATAGTTTCTCCTGGCAGCCCCTCTGTTTACTTGTTTAGAAATCCCAGAGGCGTTTCGAGGTAAAAAGGTCAGAGCTATATGAGGGTTCGCTGCCTCCTCCCTCCCCGCCCCAGGACGGCTCTCGCCCCCGCCACCGGCTCC
>NW_009722624.1:80516-82985 GCF_000703405.1 Apaloderma vittatum
TGCGGTGCGTTACTGTTATTGTGGAAAACACCTTTTTTTTCACGGATCACTTTGGCAAGCCGAAAGAAGGAAACAAAATTGACGTTTCGTTTTGGTTTGGGGGTGGATCAGCCTCACAGAACTGCTCGGTAGAAGTGAGAAACTCGCTTTGCGACCCCGACCCCAAATCCGTTCCAGTTCACGTTGCTGCCCCGGTAATGCAGATCTCCTTCCGTGCCAGGATGCTGCCACCGAGGAGGAGGAGGATTTTCTGTTGTCATCAGGCCTCGTTGTGTTGTGACATAACTCCACGTGGGAAGGGCCGCGTTTTTCTCCGGTCCTGGCTCGGCGATTTGCTTTAAAAGTCCCCGAATCGAAGGCGGCCGATGCCAGGCGGGGATGTCGGAGGGTGCCCGTAGGAAGCAGGATCGGGCGTTTTGTTTTGGAGCTTTGGCAGCAGCCAGAGACCTTTCCTTCCTCCTCCTCCTCCTCCTCCTCTCTCTAAGCCCGGGCTCCCCCCTCCCCGTGTCGCACATTTCCCCGAACGGGAGTGATTTCCATTTCGCTTAAAGTCGAGAGGGCTTACATGTGGAAAAAAGTAAACTTTATTAGACTGAGGTAGTTTCTTTTCGAGATACAGAGCACGGGGAAGGGAGTGGAGGGGAAATAGGAGATTCCGATTAAGAAACCGCTAGTTTTTTCCCGATGACGTGGCTTTTTCCCTTTAAAACGACCTTTTTGACAAAAGGTGCCGTGGTTTTCAGTCCGTCCTACCCTAAAGTTTCTCACGGGGAAGGGAAAAAATTTAGCCATGGTTAAGTAACGTTTTTATCCGACTCCGATAAGCCTAAGAGGGTGGGGGTGCAAGGAATCGTGCTACTTCGCTCCAAGACTTCAGGCTATGGAGACGTACAATAAATAGCGGTGGCAGGGGGAGCCAAGCCCCGCAGCCCCCCCGCAGCCTTGTGCCCATCTACCTTCACACCTCTGCGACAGCGACCATTGCCCAAAGTACCCCAGGGTCAGCCTCGGCTCATTTTCTCCGCCAGCACAATCCTCCCTCCCCCAGGATGGGTAACAGGCGTAGTCGCAGAGCATGTAGAAAACCCTGTAAAGCAGTAATAGTGCAAAATGGTAGCAGGAGTTGCTTTTTTTTTTTTCCTCGGTGTCTAGGTCTTTGCAGAAGCCTCTAGCATCTTGGGCTACTCGGATTTCACTCCGAGATACGTATAACGGTAAATAGAAGGGAAACAAAACAAAATACGCAAAGCTAGCTTTTTTTTTTTTTTTACGACCTCACAGGGAGGAAAAATACATCAAACGTCGGGTTCTTGCAGGCAAAAGTCGTTGTGCACATTTTGAAAACTGGAGGAAACTAAATTCGTTTTCAAGTTTCTGGAGTTGAAAGTGCAGTTCCTATAGGGGGTGGAGAAGGAAGAGGGAGGAACGTCCCTGAGACAAGCGCCTATTGCTAAGGATGCACGAGGACACGGCTGCTCCTTTGGAGTCCAGTGTCTTACAAAGGGTCTATAAATTAAGAGAGAGAAATGCGAGCGGGAGAGCTGGTGTCACACGTGTGGAGCCACAGGGACGGCTCGCAGGGAAGCGTGGCCTTGCTCCCACGCGTGTGTGCAGACGGGGCCGTGGTGTGAGGTGCGGGTGTGTCTGTTGGCAGGGACCCCGAAGGCAGCCCCGTCTGGTCCCCGCACCCCTGCGGGGACATATTTCAGGAAGACACGGAGCTGGGAGAGGCCTCAGGTGAGGTGCAGTTGGACTGATCCGAGGCTTCACTCGCTTCCTTGGCCGACCTGGAAGCAGCAGCCGGGGCGAGACCTTCCTTTTCCCTCTTCTTCTGCTTCATCCGCCTGTTCTGGAACCAGATCTTGACCTGGGTTTCGTTGAGCTCCAGGGTAGCGGCGATCTCCACCCTTCGGGCCCGGGTGAGGTACTTGTTAAAGTGAAACTCCTTCTCCAGCTCCGTCAGCTGCTTGGTGGTGAAGTTGGTGCGGATGGTGTTGGGCTGGCCCAGCAGTCCGTACTCCGACACTTTAGCTGTTAAAAGAGCAAACACCGACAGGGCAGGAGCGGCCAGAGCAAGCCCCTCGCTGGGATGGGGCGGGGGGGGCTGTGGGTGCGGGTTTTCCCCCTCCCCCCCATCTCCTGCGCATTTGGTCCCTCCACCTCCCGCATCTTCGTGCTCCCCCCCAAATCCTGAGCTCCCCCCGGCTTCCCAGCGCAGGGACACAACCTGGAGGGAACAGAACACGCCGGGCTCCGCAGAGGTGCCCTCCCCTCCTTCCCTTGCGACCATTCCCCCCAGTTCCCTGCAAACTGCCCTGGGACCTGAGACTTGAGTGTGCGTGGGAAGGTGTGGAAGGGGAGGGTGAAGATGGGGGGGAAGGAGGAGAGAAGGTTGTGATTTAAGGAAGGTTGTGGAGAAGGAAGCTGAACAATAGAGGAGATGGAAGCCACGGCTGTGGAAGAAGCAGG
>NW_009722625.1:0-300 GCF_000703405.1 Apaloderma vittatum
TGAAGGCGTTCCTGCCCACCGGAGCTTCTCTCGCCTCCGTCACACGCGCGCGGTCTCCTCCCAGGAGCGCTGAAGAAATCTAAGTGCTCCCCAAACCCCGCGTCGCCTCCGAGGCCGTTCGCGGTGGGGTTTGTTCCCGTCATTTCCGAATTCCACCTCACCCCGGGGCTCGGATCCTGGGGAAACTTCTCTCCGCATCTTCCCGGTACCTCCGAGTCACCCCCCGTGCTCTGGACGCAATCTGCCGCTGCGTCCCTCTTGACATCTTCATCACGCCCTGCGACAGAGACATGAATCACA
>NW_009722625.1:417-1328 GCF_000703405.1 Apaloderma vittatum
CTCGGAACGCCTCTAGGAATTTTTTTGCTACGATTTCCTGCCATTTAAACCCTTAAACGTGGATAAATATTTCCTCAGAGCCCTCACACTTTTCTGGCAACTTGATAAAATCAGATTATTTTCACTCTTCAAAGGTCACAAACTGCCTACAAATACCTACAAATACTCAAAGCTGATGCACAAATTTTTAAAAGATTCACGTTGCTGGAACTAAACCCCTATTTCAGGGACCGACAGGACAGCTGGTGCGGCCGGGAAGCCCTTCCTGCGAGCGCTCTCAGGGCAGGATTCCCCGGGGAAGGCGTCAGGTGGAGCTGACCCGGCCCCACACCAACCCGGGCGATAGTCTCAGCGACTCCTTTTGGAGGGGCAAAGCCATTCCCGGCGGCAGCTCCCGGCACGCCCGGAGTTTCGCCCTCGATTTACTCGGCAGTCGCTCTGTCCCGCGCCGCGAACGTTTCAATCGCCGACAGAGAGCGAAGGAGCTCCAGGCTGACAAGTGATTTCTGCACAAAATATTCCTCTGTGCCCGCTCCTCAGGTGCCCACCCGGCACGGCCCCGCGTTGTGGCCCAGGAGGCTGCACTCAATTAACGACCCCACCCTAATTAGCACGCCCGTTCCCCCAGGTCGATCTGACGATGAACCTCCCTCCAAGCCTTATCTGGAATTTCTGTGAAGCAACATTAACTGCCAGGCTGGCGTTTGTTCCAACTCTTTCTATTATGAGGCTGTGACATTTAGTAAAGAAAATAAAAATTAAAAAAATACGCTAAATTAGAGTCCCTGTCACAGAAACCTCAGCTGAAATCCACGACTGACCCACGCTTGGATCTGGAGAAATTTCTTCCTCCCCCAAGTCAGGCCGTTCGGGGCGGCGCCGCTCCTCCTCTTCTTTAATCCACGATAAAA
>NW_009722625.1:1367-1708 GCF_000703405.1 Apaloderma vittatum
AAGCCGCGGGCCTGGGAGACGCTGGGCGGGAGCCGGGGGGGAGCTCCCGAGGGGAGGAAAGAGCCGGCAAAGAGGCAGCAGGAGGAGCTTTTGCCAGGGAGTCCCCACCTCGCCCTCCTCACCGTGCTCTTTGCTCTGCTCGCCGCCACTCGCCACTCGAAGCTTCAGTTTTATACAAGATTTGCTCTGGAGAAAACCCAAACAAACATGTCTTACCTGCGTGAGCTCGGGATTTCACGTCTGCTCTTCCTTTTTCTTTGTTTTCCCCTTGAGTCAAGCTCCTGCAAGCCCAGTTTCTTAACGAAACCCAACGGAAAGAGTTAAAAAACTAAAAAAAAAAA
>NW_009722626.1:0-257 GCF_000703405.1 Apaloderma vittatum
TTGGGTGTGAAGGGCCACCAAACCCTTGTTCCTTAGAGAGGGCTGTAGGCGAGGGCGATAAAACCCCCAGGGAAGTAGCCCGGGCTCTCTATGGGAGCAGAGGGGGGCCGGGAGGCAGAGCCCCCCTGCAGACACGGTGTCCCGGTGGCCTCGGGCGGGGGGAGCGCTGCTCTCACCGCCTCGGGTGGGGCGATTTCGTTTAAGTCCTCAATAAACTAGAGGTGTGATGCTCTATAACCCAGAGATAGCAGTTCTTC
>NW_009722626.1:1008-4031 GCF_000703405.1 Apaloderma vittatum
TCTAAGCACCGTTTTCTCCAGCCTCCTTCCTCTCCCTTCCTGGGCGAGCTGCTTGAGCAGTGGCCAACCCACCCCCGGTGAGCTCGTAAGGGAGAAAAGGGGTCAGGTAAAGCGGGGGCGAAAGGTTATTGAGGCTGGAAATAAATCCCAACACCCTGTTCCCCCCATGTCCTTTCTCTTGCTCCATGTATCAACAACAACAATAACAGCCAGGCTGACACTCCAGCCGTTTGGGGAACAATCCTTTTAATCGGGGAATAATCCACAGGACACTTTAAAGAAAAGCTGGGAGCATTAACCCTGTGCCCCAGTATAATTCTTCTAAGAAGCATCTGGTACTTATATCACAACATAGGATTAGCTTTCTCCTTGCAAGTACGAAAGATCAAAGGTGTTTTCCCGTGCTCTACAGGGACCTCAGCGAGGTACCTCTGCTCCTTCTCCGTGTCCAGCGATGTCCCCGTGAGCTGCAGGACACGCGTGGGTTACTGCAGGATTTCTGTGAGGAACAAACTTTGATGGACCTGGCCGAGCTTTCTGCAGGGGGGCACAAAGGGAGGTTCAGGCTTCGTCTGGGTAGGGAAGGGATGTGGAGTATTCTGGGGTTTATTCCATCCCTTTTCGGCGCCGCCTCTGGTCATCGTGGCCCCAAACTTCGCAGCTCTCCAGCCCGACAGCAGTCAGGGACAGGGAGACCAGAGCGAGAGCTGCTCTTTCTCTGTCCTTTCTCCTTTACTCATCCTGCTCCAGCTCCAGTTTGGGCCTCACTGGTGTTCCTGGGCTGGGTCGTAAAAAGATTTACAAGACACTGTTAAACCAGCAATAAAAACAATTAACTTTAATGGCACCTTGGTTGGGTTTTTCTCTCTTCTCGTTTTTCCCCAGAGCTTGCAGCAGGCCAAGGGCAGTGCAGGACCTGCCTTCTCCCGGCTCTCTGTGGAGAAACCCAGGGGAGGAAGGGGGCACCCAGCACCCTGTCTTGGCTCTCTGAGGAGGGGCTGCTGGCCCAAAACCCAGGGAACGTGCAGGAGATGCTCTACTGACCTTTCTTGGTCGAGCCCTGTCAAATACCCTGCGGTCCTGGGCTTCCTTCGCGGCCAGTCAGGGTATTTTTTTCTGTCTTTTGAATAAGGGAATTAATCTTTAAGAAACTGGAAATGTCAATGGCAGATATAAATCAGAAGCGGCCAGAGGATGAATGTTATCCAAAGTGAAGCAATTTAGCAAAATCATCTCTTTCTCTCCATCTTCTCTACCATCCCCCCAAGAAAATTAAATTATTAGCCCGGCAGTATAAATGATAGTGCGGCATCAGTTGGAGATGCTCTTTGGGGTGAGTTCATTAGATAGATGGCACAGAGAAAAATTTACAAAAGTTCAAATAAAAATTGATGTTTACTTCTGCTGATCACTGAAGGGAGTTATCTGTCAATAATGTGAGAGCAAATAGATTTCTGGTAATGACAGAAGAGAGGGCCTTCTTTTCTTGGATACTTCTATATTGGTATTCGAACATCTGGACAGATTGTACGAAACATTTTCTGAAAACAGCATTGCTTTGTTGATCTCAGAAGTTATTAAAAATAAAAGAGCTGGCAACAGAAATGAATCACAAAGTACATTTGGATTTCATATGAAATTTCTACTCTGAAATAAAACTGTAGTATTTTGAGGAAGATGAGAGATCCCAACCAAGTTATTAAAAAAAAAAAAAAAATCAGTAACCCAAAGATTTCAAATATTCCTAAATAATCCGCTTCTCCAAAAGCTTTGCTGATGGAGAGAAAACTTGCTGGTAAAATTAAACCCCTCCTGGCTGAAGCAGCACTGCTGCAACTGGCTGTCCCGTAGCAAAGTCTTGGTCTTATATCTAAGAGTACCTTGAACGAGGCATTGAGAGGCTTCAGCCCTGAGCTGACCTGCAGGAGACGGAGAAGGAAGGCTTCAGTGAAGGAGAGGTTAACCTGGGTTGAAACCCTTCCTTAGCAGGGACACCTATACCCCTAGGATGAACGGCGGCGGTGTCGTTCGTCATCCATTCACCCTCCTGCCTTTTAAAGCCCAGCCGGCTTATTTCTCACGCTCTCAAACGCGGAGGCACCTTATTAGCACGCAGATGTCACCATGCAATTTGCTTTAGGTTTGCGCCTCGAGCTTCGCCTCTGTGCAAATGTCCAGGGAGAGAAACAGAAGTATAATTATCTGACTGCAGCTCTGCTGACACAAGGGCAGGGCCACGCCGACAAGCCGCAGCCTGCCAGCGCTCCGTACTAACTGTCCGTGGAGCTGCTCTTACCCCATCCCAAATGGGAAGTCACCTGGAGCAAGAGCCTCCTCCTTCCCTGTTCACCCTGCAGAACTTTTCCTGTCTTTCTCTTGCCTAAAAAAAAAAAAAAAAAAAAAAATAAAAGAAAAGTATTTGCTGTGCTTCAGAAATGCTTTGAATGCATCACGATTTGCAGTGCTCTGGAAGATGAAAAAGTAGCTGGAGCAGACAAGCTCTCTGTCTTTGACAGCTCCAACAATGTAGAAACCATCCTCTGAAATGAGTGTATTAATTGCTTACTTAGTTGTTTCTTTTTGCTCTGGGTGCCCTTGTGCTGCGTGCGGAGCAGAGAGCGGCCGCCGCAGTCGGCCCCATCTCAAGGCATTCGTCACAGCCAGGGAATAAAAAGCCCAGACTTGGGTAGCTGTGTACAATTAAACATCAGGAGTTACCACTGATCAGTGGGGCTGCGTTAACCAAGTGCATGCTCTTGGCGTGTTCTTCCCTCAGTGATTTCCACCTCTGCCAGCCTTCTTGGTTTATTTTATTTTTTTTTTCCACTTGGGTGTGGATCACAGAGTTTGTGGTTTAACCCTGGTGACAAGTGGTTTGTTTTCCAGTTACCTTTGCAAACCTCTTAGAAAGCAGGTTTTGACTCCAAGGCTGGAAAAAGCTGGCCTAGCCCATTCCTGATACAAATAAAAGGAGTTTGACCTAACTATCCGTCGGGAGCGTGCGCACAGGCAGTTAATGCGGT
>NW_009722626.1:4060-8562 GCF_000703405.1 Apaloderma vittatum
GTCCTTTATATTCTCCTGTCTATAAGGGAGACCACACAGAAGCAGAAAGAGCAGCTGGCTCTCGGTGGCCCTGCTAGCTGTAGAGTCAAGGGGGAGGTGATAATTATTTGTTTGGGCTCTCCTGTTTTAGGAGAGTCGCCGTTTGTTTATTTTTGAAGTCGAACCGTGTTTACCCGGTGGCTTTTAAGCCGGGCTGGCGAGAAGAGCGGAAGCTTTTTTTTAAGCCAGCCTTTGAGCAGGGTGTAGGGGTGAGGAGCGTGGAGGATGCGCGGGATGCAGGGATGGGATCGTTCCTGGTGTCGTCTGGGCATCTCAGCTGATGGTAGTTGCATCTCGGTGGTGTCACCCGCGGGTTGTCAGCAGGATGAGGGGGACAGGCACTCCTGACCGCTCTCTCTCTGGTGGGAGGGGGATTAGGGGATGATTTTATGGCGTTTAAGCGCCCTCCTCCCCCAACTTCGTGAGAGATAGCTAAAGGGAAAATGAAGTATCTCGTTTCCTCACCCTGCTCTTGGCGAAAGGAAGGACAAAGCCCAGGCTTATCTCCTCGGTGTTTCCCACTGCCTCGCTTAGCCCTTTGCCTCCTCTAATTCTAGTTGTGGGCCCCCCTAATTCTCCTCCAGGGTTGTAGATGGGGCTGGAGACAAGGCTGAGCACTTTGCAGGATCCACATGCTGAGGGACCCCACAGCTTGAGCCATGTCCCCGTGGGTGCAGGACACGGGGACCTGCACGCTGGAGCTGCAGGTCGGGCGAGCGGCTGCTAAAAAGTTCGCTGTCACCAGCCCAGTGTTCCTGCTGGACACTCGAGCCCAAACTTTTCTTATCACTTCCCTGGGAAGGCAATAGCAGCGTCATACATAACTCCTTGGGGCAGGAGAACAACAGCGTTGAATTGCTACTTTAAAAAGCCAGTTGCAGATAGTGCTTTTCTGCTTTTCCTTTGCTGGTTATACAAGCACTACTTAGGAGAGGGGGAAGAAAAAAACCAACATTGGAGACAGACTTGAAACAACTGCTCTCTGCTGGAAGAGTATTGCAAGTTTTAAAGGGTAATCAAAATATGTTCCTAACTGTTTGCTCCTATGCTATAAAAGGACACTCATACCTGTGAAATCCTATGACCTACAAATAGTAAAAAAAAAAAAAAAAGTGTATTTTTTTGCGCCGGTGACCTTTGAGTGAGGCTACATCAATAAAAGGTGAGCGAAGTGTTGGAGATGCATTCTGTAACAGGAGGATGGTGGGGACAGTGCCACTTTCCACCGAAGCGAGTGAAAAAAACGTGTCATGAGCATTTGCTTAAAGAAAACAAATTGGGTGCCGAGGTAGCATAGTTTCTCTGAAGTCGGTGGAATGATGCCAGTGTGCGTTTGGCCTCGGAGAAATGCACAATCCTGCTCGGAGGAAGGCACCTGTGCATGCTCTTAGATCCTTCCCTGCCTCTCAAATCTCCTCCCTGAGGTTTTCTCTACAGTTTTTTTCCTCCAGGAGGTCTGGAGAGATGGATTCAGATCTGACGGGCTTAGGAAAGAGTAAAAGGATGGGTGGAAATGAAAAAAAAAAAAAAAATTAAAACCCATTGGCTGCTACTAAGGCTCCTGCGACCATGGCCCCTTGGCCGCAGCCGAAGGGAGAGTCCGTGCAGCTTCATGTTTTGGGGATTTGAGGTGGGTTTTTTTTCGAGTTTGTTTTTTTTTTTTTTCCCCTGAGTCAAACTCAGGGAAAGTCTGAGAATGAAGTCAAACAAGTGAATTTTGTGGCCTTGCCTCCACAAGGTCATGAGATTTTGCAAGAGACCAGGGACTGGAATGCCTTGAGCTCTCGACGGCAGCGCCGCGCTTTGATTCCTCAGACACACTGCGGCTCAGGAGGGTGTTTGGTGGTGGTTTTTTTTTTTAGTAAATAGGGCTCGTACAGGTACCTGGCGCTTGCTTTGACATGGTGTTTGGAAAAAGGTGCGGGAGTGGTGGTAGCACTGGTTCAGCCGGATGGAGTCTGACTCCAGCCCTCTGTCTGGAACCGAAGCAAATGCCTCTGCCCCCACTATCAGCTCTGTGCATCATATGATTCATGCTCGAGGAGTCCCAGAATTACAGCTGTAAGGCACATTGTGTTTAGGCTCACTAAAATCATTCTGTCATAAAAGGGCTGGCGTTGTGGGCGCGCTGGGGAGGGAAGAGAGAGAAAAAAAAAAAAAAGAGAAAGGCTCACAAAGGCAACCAGCCATCTTGTGCAATCAGTATTCCTGCAACCGTTTCCTTGCTCGGAGTCTGGTTCTTTTAAAATGCCGAGCACCTTCTTGCTCGGGGCAGCTGCTTTGCTCTTCCCCAGGGGAGGGCACCGACCCACCGTGAGCATCCCGCGCCGCCTTTCATGCCCGTGCAGCAGCCGCATCCAGCCTTTCTCTTCCCCGCCCTCAGCATGCCTAAAACGTATCAATTTTCATTTGTTTCCAAGTTATCCTGAGATCGCACGACTTGATTAAAGGCCGGCTGAAACTACAGTGCAATCTGGTTCATCTCCACAGTGCTCTATTTTTATTTTTTTTTCCTTTCTGCCAATAATGAGGGGCTGGACTTGGTGGGAAGGATCTTTTCCAAACCGGCGTCTCGGAGCGGAGCTGCTGAGGTGAGGGGCAGCAAGCTGGTGGGAAGAATCCCAGGCAGTTGATGTTTCCCCCTGTTTAGGAAGCGGGAAGAGAAAAAGCGCATTTCACCGTCATCTTTTCTGCACCTGTTTCTTGGTAGAAGATGCCTGGAGTTTGTTCGCGTGCCACGTGTGGCACCTGCAGGAGCTCAGCATCTCCTCGCAGCGTTGCAGGAGAATCGCTTTGCCGAGTAAAATCCCTGTCCTGTCTCCCTGCCAAGCACCTTTTGGCTCTGGAGGGCTCTTTGCCCAAGCCACAAGCTGGCCCTGTCAGGCTGAGCGGGCGAGGGATTTGAGGGACTCCCCGGAGGCAGCAGGAGCAGGTCTTGGGGACAGCTGGTGGCAGGACCTCTTCTCTCTCATCCCTTTCAAACTCAGGGAACTGATTTAGGAAAGCCCGGTTTAGGCTGATAGTTAGCTGCTGCTAGGTTTATTTGCTGGTATCCCACCCTTCTGTGTAATACTCCTGGATCCCCCTGGTATTTTGCAAGTGTTCGCACCCAGGCTCTGCTTAATTAAATATTTTCTTGTTGCCAGCGACGCCTGTTTTCTCCCATAGGTGTTTCTCAGCCAGTGGTTCACAGCCCGTGTGAGCTCAGGAAAGGCAGTCGGTGAAGGGAAGGAGAAGTGAGGGGGAGGGAATCGCTGAAAACTTTATTGCAATTGAAAGCCAAAAAAATCCTGCTCCTCCGCTTTCCCGGTGCCAGGTATTCTTTGTCAGTGCGCTCTCGAAACGTCTGCCCGCGGAGGGAGTGTGGGGACGGAGAGGTGTCATTGAAATGTTTCTGTTCTTGTTTTTATGGGGGATGAATGGGAATAATAACACTTCCCCCCCTAAGTAATCAAAAAAGACTGATGGGTTGTTCTAGATCAGACTCTTCTCTGCAGCACATGCAGGCAGAGAGTGCAGGATCGACGTTGTTAGGGTGCTTCTGTTTATTATTCTGCCAGGTCTAACTGCTATTAGTCATAAAGTCATACTACAGTTAACCACTTTCCAAATTCATCCTGAGGACACCTCTCCTAAATTATTTCCATGCTGGTCATTTGCCATTTATTTCCTTCTCCTCTGTTTTCTGTCTCAACAAGTTTTTAATCTATGACAGCACTTTATCTCCCAACCCCATGATTATAAAATTTCCTTCAGAGACTCTACTGAAGGGCTTTATCAAAAGCCCTTTGAACCTCTCCATAAATTAGAATCTCTGTTCTCCTTTTCCTACTATTTTGTTAACTCTTTCAGGGGTTCATAGGGATAAGGGAGGTTTAATTCACCTTTACCAGGACCGGATTCCTTTACTCAAGGCAGTTAATTTACATCGTTGTTTTGGCATTATTTTCTCTTTTTATCACTGCTCTCTCTCCCTGCCCGACACAAATTGGGGTGCGGCCTTGATGGAGCTCACAACTCCCTTCTATTTTACCTGGCACTAGTGATTGATAATGTGGAGCAGATCCTGGCTGCTGGGGAACTGTGCTGATGTACTCCAGCCCACGTGTGACACCATTTTTAAAATTTTTTTTTTATTTTTTTACTGGCAACAGACACTTTATTCTCACAAGAGTTTGGCATTCTTAGATGGTCTTTTGGTGTTTCTCTGTGTGCTACTTGTTGGCTGCTGCCTGGCTTCTCAGTTGATAGGAGGTGGCCCTTGCTCCCTCGTGTTAGGAGCAGATCAAAGAGGGAGGTAGGAGCAACCTTGTCTGAAGGACAGAGTGTTGGACTGGCACTCTGAAGCCTTGGATATTTCTCTCTGCCTTTATTCTTGACCAGATAAGTAACCCGGGGTGAGTCACTTCAATTCGCCTTAACCCTCCCATTTTCCCTCCCACACTCTTTCTGTCTCTGCAGCT
>NW_009722626.1:8593-14735 GCF_000703405.1 Apaloderma vittatum
TATCTAGCGCAGGAAATTGTCTCTCACTGTGTGCACGATGCCTATTGCAATGAGATCCTGGAGGAAAAAATCATAAGTCAACTTGGAAATCTCTTCCCTGAATATCTGAATCTCCTTTCCTTCTTTGATGGATTCTTTCCTGTAGCTGCTTCTCTGTCTGCATATGGATAATATACAATTATTCCTCCTTTTTTTTTTTTCCCCCAGACAGTTGCTAAGGAAAGGACGTTTAAGTAGCTTTGCCCTTCTCCTCCATCCTCTTCCCCTTGTATCTTTTGAATGCAAATGGCAGTTTCAGTCCAAGTTGACCAAAGGGGGACAGTTTCCTAAAACTTTTGTGAGAATGCGCAGCAGTTGGATAGAGGAGGAGACCATTGGTGATTCCCACTGAAGCAGTGGGTATGATTAGCACTCATTTCTGGGTAGAGGCCTGAGGATCTGCACTGGGGACAGCTGTTTGCTGCCCAGTGTTGGTGATAAAGCTGTCCACGCATTAGGGGATGCTGGAGAAACCCGCGACAGAGAGTCCATCCCTTGTGCAGAACCCTCAGGGACAAGCGAGGGATGAGTTCATGCCAAGCCTTAGCGTAACGTGGGCAATCCACCGTGGCTGCAGATCTGCTGGGAGCCAGGGCGCACTTGTCCTGTTCTGGTGCTCGTGGCCCTACGTGCTTCTTGCGACAGAGGTTGTCTGATGGCGAGCGGGGGCGCTGAGCCGCCTGTGAAGCTGTTTGGAAACGTCTCCGTTCCTCCCACCCTTTGCCCGCACACCGAGCTCTCGGGCAGAAGAGAGGGAAGATACTACCTGCTTTCCTATTTTCCCCTCTAGAGATCACTTCAAAGAAAGTGCAGAAAGGTTGAGATTTGGGGCTCATTAATAACATACCCTATTATCAGCTGAGTGTAACAAACCACCAGTTTTGGGTGCCCTGATTTTTTCTGAGTGGGTGGTTTGGAAGATGGTGGAGTTGACTTTCTAGAGCGCTGCAAAATCCTTCCGCCAAATATTTGGCTGCTCAGCAGCCTTGAATACTGAAGCCCTTAGGGCATTTTTTGAGTTGGGAGTGTGGAAAACGAGGAACCCTGAATGAACAGACTCGTGAAAATTAGAGGTTCCTCTCTGCTGTGCCTCAGTTTACTCATAAGTAAATTGGGCAAAGTAATCCTTGGGCTTTTGCCTCAGGGGCCCCCAAGTCAAAATTCTTCATGCTTCAAAGTCCTTGAAGGCACTTGAATGAAAGACTCCGGACCTGGTAATTACAGAGCGTTGTGCTTGCATGAGGCTATGAGATAGAGAAACCTTTGCCAGGCGAGATTTGGAGAAGAAAATCAACGTTGCGCTGCCAAACCCTCCGAGGGGAAAATGGAAGATTTACTGTTCGCGAGCGTCAAAATCAGCTGTTGTCATTTGAGGCCATTGCAAATGGATTTGTGGCAAGACTGTGTTTGCACAAACCTGGCTACCAGGAGGGAAGAGCAGCCTTGCCAAAGCCAGACTGGTGGTGGTGGGATTTGCATAGGAGCAGGTTAGGAGGCAGCGCCTGCCCGGCCAAAGTCAGCTCAGCCCTACCAACCCAGCCAAGCTCTCCTTATTTCCCTAAGCTGGATTTTTGGCTTCTTTCCTTGAAAAACATCTTCTCGGGGAGGGAGGGGGAGGGAACGAGAGAGAGAGAGAGAGAGAGAGAGAGAAAGAAAGGAGGTCAGCCATGTCAGAGGATGTTTTGCCTGTCTCCCTTAGGACTCGGTTACGGATTTAACACGAGATTTCCTTAAAGCCCTGGGAAAAAAAGCAAGCTTCAAATTGTAGGTCAAAGCTGTGATTCACTCCTGCATTTCTGCTTTGCTTTGGGGGGGAGGCATAGTAATTTGGGCCAGTTCTGCCCCGTGCAGGGCCATCTCCGCTCCATGCTGGCTCTGGTGTGGTGGGGGGATGCAAGAAGGAGGTGGGAGCAGGGCTCTCCTGCCCACGACACGTGTCTCATCCCTCTTACCCTTGCTGAAGAGGGAGATGTGGCCCTTGGAGGTGGATTCTCATCCCCTGTGCTGTGCCTGGCGTTGGGGATAGACTGGAGAGGAGAACGTAGGGTGTCTGGTATTGTCACTCTTGCCTGCGCAAAGGCGTGAAGCATGCCTCAGGTCTTCCCTTTGCTTGGCTTTAAGAAAAGCTACAAGACCCCTCACGGCTCATTCTGCTGAAACCTCTTTTAGAAATGCCATTCAGGAGCTTTCTGCATCAAGGCAGATGTCAATTCAAGATGATAAATGATGAGGTGCCTGTGTTATTGCTAAGGGCCCATTAAAAATGAGACACCTTTGAATTCACAGGGTAATAACAGGCACGGGGTATGGGTTATTGGTCTGTTTTTCAACTGAGAAATGATAAATGTTCCTGTGGAAAGAAGTGCCACACCCCCTCAAACAAGACACCCTTCCCTCTCCCATCAAAATTCCTGGGTCAAAGGAAAGGATTTGATTTCACTGTTAACACTCAGCCGGGAGAAATATGTGCTAGGTGCGAAAACCACCTGTTCTGGGTGCAAACCTGGCAGGGAAGATGTGCAAAGACCGAAGGCTGCAAGGCAATTTGGCTGTCACTCATCTTCTCAGGAACTTGGGAGTGATGTGAAAAGTGCAAACAACTTCTTTCACTGTTTTCTTTCTTTGAAAACAAAAAATCAAGAGTTGCCTCATTGCAAAAAAAGAAGAAAAAAAAAAGGAACTAGAAAGTCTTGGGTCAATACATTTTTTTGCCCGTCTACTTGCAAGGGGCTGAGCGTGGCGCTTGGAAATCCCACCGCTGATGACTTTGCTCAATGCTAATCTCCAGGTCTTTTGATCTTTATACATTTAGGGCTTGACCTGAAGTCTGGAGAAATTAATGGGAGCCTTTCTCGCTCTCAGTGGGTATTCGCTTGGGGACTGATTAATTGATTTTTGGGTTTGTTGACTGTGCCTATATCATGGACTTAAAGTACACCATGAAAATTTAATGAAATATTAAAATAGGATATTTGTTGACAAGAGTGACCCTGTGTGTCATGCAAGAAAAACTGCACGTTTGGAAGTGTCTTCTGAATGTCCTTAACTTCTTCCAAATCTGATGTTTACCAGCCGTGTGCTCCATCTTCAGGACTTCTTGGGCTGGAAGAACGATCTGATCATGGCAGGTGTTGAGTAGGCTTAGAAAATGTCTGAGGTTTCTGAGCACACCCTTTTGCCTGCCTGGAAATTATGTCTGGCCTGAACACATCCAGACTTCCCAGACGTGGTCATTGAATATATGCAGATAGGCTGTGTCTCGGAGAGATGCGGCAAACCCAGCACTTCTGGAGTGCCTCGGGTGTGTTGTATATGCTCTGCAGGAGGGGAGCAGTAGTAGGAAGGAAACCCAGCAAGTGTGGGACCTGACAGGGCAGCAGGGCAGGACATAGACTGGTTTCCATCTGGGAAATGCTTGATGGGGAAGAAAAAAAAAGAATCTCCACCAGGAGGTAACCACATCCAGGCTTTGGTAACTGGAGGTGAGAAGTGGGTTGTCTTGCTAAGGGCCTCTCACTGAGCAAAGCCTGCTGTCAGCACTCGGCCCTCTGCAACCTCCTCCTGGTACAGGCTCCAGTGATCCCAGCATATGGGAGGGGAAGTGTTTTTTCTGCAAGGCAGGGTCCAGATCATTTAAAGCAATGAGGACAAGGCCTTAAACTTGACTTTGTGGTTGAGCCGAGATCACCGAACACGGGTGTAATGCACCCTCTATCTGAAATTCTGTCTGACAGTGACCAAGTACCTCCATAGAGGGATGCAGTGCACTGCCTAACCCTGCATAGTCATGTCTCCCAGCCACCCCATCAACTCCAGAGTGGCTGGAAAAGAGACGATTCAAAATAGTCTTGTATTCCATCCTCTTCTTCCCCCTACCAGTCCCCAAGAGCATCTCTGCCTCTTCCCCGAAAGGCATTTACTCTGCAGGGTAGTCCTATGCAAATTGCTGAGCTGGAGTATTCACATTGCAGATGAGAAGACTCTGTCCCGCTCTGCCAGCACTGTTATCTGGGCATTGACTCTTGCCTTCCTTTTGCTCATTGTGACTAGCCTGCAAAAACAGTGTCCAGAAAAATGTAATGGTAAAGCAAAATTCAACAATTTTTTTTTTCCCAAAGTTTCCTGGCCTCATCACTTTCAGCAATGTCTTCATTGGCAGAATCATCCCAGTAAGCCTCAGCCTCTGAAAGGGAGAGGCGCTCCTGCTCCTTCCAGACTATAAAAAGTTTAACTCCTCTTCCTGTCCCCTTTGTGATATCCTTGTCCATCTTCTTCACTGAGGTGAGTTTTACTATGGAAGGTACTATCTTGTGATTGCTACGCAATAATGGTGTGTATTGTGAGTGAAATGGTGAGTTATTAATCTTCATTGTCCTAGAGAAGGTGCTCTGAAGTCGCACAGCCCATTTTTTTCTGGCCAGATACTCAAAACTGAGCAATTAAGAGGAAGCAAGCTGTGAAATCTCTCTCCAGGCATCTGAAGCAGCCTTAAGAGATTTTCAGAAGTGCCGAACCTTTAGATGTTCCCAAAGATTTTAGAGGAATCTCAAGTGCTTGCCTCTGGCTATAACCCCAGCCCAGGGCTTAGGGCTGTCGCCATGAGCAGAGGGACCTGTTTGCAAATCCCCCGGCTTGCCTCATGTGGGTCAGGTTCTCTATACTTTCCTAGCCCCAGGGAGGCAAGAGTCCTCCTGTGAGGCATTCCCAGTCTTTTCTGTTGAAACCGTTTGTGTAATTGGGAAATCATAGCTGGAATGAACCTAAGAATAGGCACGAGTAGATGAGAAACCTTCTCTGGGTTCTCTTTTTTTTTGTAAGAACAGGTGACGCTGGCTCCGGCGCCTGTTGCCAGAGAAGGATTGCAGCTGGAGATCCTGAGCAGAACATGGCACCTGTCTAACTTCAGATTAAGATGCTTAGAACAGCTTAGGAACTGGTGTTTCTTGCGTGTGTGATGTACTACATCTTCTGCATCCTGTGTCTGAGCACTTTGCTGCCCCGGAGCATTGTCCTGGGAATGTGGGCACCTAACGTGGGGATGTGCAATCCATCTGGAGGCCTCAGTTACGTGCTGCCGGGTCGCGTGGCTTTTATATTTGGCTCTCTGAATATAACTTAAGGCACCCATGCTGGAAGAAAGCATCCCAAAGGTCCTGTTAAATGGTGTTTGCATGAGGTTGGTGATGAGATGTTGGACTGCGTCGCTTGCTCACAAGGTGTTTTTAGCCAGGGGCTACTGAAACCCATTCCACCACTCTCTACAGAGGGTCCGGGATCCTCAGCAACACTCTCCATGCCCTCAGGCTGAATGGCTGCAGCCAGCCCTTCATCCAGGAGTGCTGAATGCGGGGCTGAGTGGTCCTGGCTCCACCAGACGCCACGCTTGAGAGCTGGCTTTGAGGAGGGCTTTCAGCACGCACTAAGAGGTGGCAACAGGCCCTTGGGTTGGGAGATGGGGAATGCAGCCTTTGTCCTCTCCACTGATGAAGATGGCAGCCAGGTCCAGCCAGATTCCAGAGGCATCTGGACAGCCTCTGTCATCGAGGTGGGATGGTTGGGTGGGGGGAGCAGGACATAAGGGGGGTTATCTCCCCTCTGCTGTCTTGGCTGGGAGAGGGCAGCTGAGAATTGGAGGAGGCTGACAAAACGGCAGTGTAGCAGGAGGCTGTAGTGTCGTGGCTGTAGAGCTTGGGCAACCAAGGAGGTGCTGAAAGGGGCTCCACAGGGTCGGCTGTGATATTCGTCTTTCTGGAGCAGGGGGTGGCTGCGGGGGGACCATAGCAGTCAGGGCGATCTCTCTATGCTTCGTGTTGTGCCATAAGAAAGAAGGAAAAGGGCGTAAGAAGCGGAAGGGGGGGCACAGTGGAAAACAGAGAGGGAAAAAAAAAAAAAAGGCAGAGGGAACCTGCGGCTTCCCCAGACTACGCGGCACCACTGGTCATTTCTGTAGGCTATAGGGGTTGTCAGAGTAAGCTGTAAGGACAGGTGTAAATCTGTCCTGTCATTCCACCCTTCCAGCATCTTCTCACCTGAAGGGCTCCTGCTTTGACTCACAAAGGGCATGAAAAGACAACCCACACAGCCAGTTAACCTGTCCTCTGCC
>NW_009722626.1:14766-16024 GCF_000703405.1 Apaloderma vittatum
CCCCCCCCAGCTGTATGTTAAAGGAAAGCAAATAAGAGGTGTTGCAGCTCAGACCAAAATCCACTTGTTTGTGGTCTGATTTTTAACCGTCACTCCCAGTGAAGAGAGGGCAGGGGGAGGGCTGGAGGCTGGCCCCAGCCCAGGGCGAGAGGGGCCATTTGTCTGCCGGGGTTTCGGCAGCTTCCAGGGCGCTCTGGGGCAGGCGGCGAGGAGGGGGGGGATATGCTACGGGCCTTCCTGAGTCAGGGGAACATCTGCGAAACGACCCCCAAGTGTGTGTCGGGTGGGGACGTGACCTCTCGATGCAGTTTCGCTGCTCAGCCAGGCAAGGCACGTCCCTTCACCCAGCTCCTGCCTCTCCTTCTCATCTTGTTGTGCTGTTGATTCTTGTCCTCGAACCTGAAGCTTTCTCTCTCGCTCTTTAAGAAGCCATCCGCAGCATCAGTCTCCCCATGGTTTTCATTAAGGAGGGAATGGTGTGTTTCCCATCAAGAACGACTTTAATCTTGACTGAGTTCTGAAAGCTAAAGGTTTGCAGTTTTCTTCGGCCACCTTTGATTATTACTTCTTCTTGTTTTCCAACTCAATATTATAGATCCTCCCTCCCGGCTGAAGTCCTTAATGGCCCGGTCCATCCCCACTCCCCCAAGTACCCATTCTGTGGATGTAGCAAACTCTAATTAATTATAACTTATCTCATGACTTGTCAGCATCACATGTTTGATCCTGTTTAGAAACCATATTCCCAGGGGATGGAAAGACTCGGGAGTAGGTTGATGCTACTCAACAGTGATTTAATGGACACATTAATGCCGAGACAGATAACTGTGTAGCCATGTTAAGTAATACATCAAGAATCTTTCCAGAGAGGCAACTTTACAGGTCACTGCAGAACTGCTAACTGATATTAACCCGCTTTGCATTGTGCTGTGCATATGGGCGCTGGGAGTTCACACACTTTCTTTTGTTTGTTTTTTTTTTCGAGCAGCCTCTTCCCATTCCCCCCTGGAAGGGATGGAGATATTAGACGCCTAATGACAATGTTTCACACGCGGGGGTGGGGTGAGGAGGACAACAGGCTTGTTAGCCGGGTTGATTTTAAGCACACCCAATTACTGGCCCGGAGGAGGCCGGGAGCAGAGGCTGCTGCCCGGTCGTGGAGATGCTCGGGGCTGTTCTGGCTTCTCGGGGCAACTCCCGGGCACGGATGCGCCTTTTTTTTTTTTTCCCCCCCTCAATACTTCCCGGCGTTAAAAAA
>NW_009722627.1:0-48025 GCF_000703405.1 Apaloderma vittatum
TTTTCCAGCCTCAACAATTCGGTGATTCTGTCATTGACTCTGCACATTTTTCAGATATTTTTTATTAGGCATTTCAGTGTTTTGCTGGCTCGAAGGTCCTCCTGAAAATCCATAGGAATCTATATTGGTGCAGCAGACCTTTCAAGCCCAGTATATTGAAGGACAGAGGCCTCGATCCAGTAATCATTTAATCAGGTTTAACAATAAGTGGTGTATTTAAAATACATGTTCTGGAATTCCTTATTAGCAAAAAATTATAGCCTGTTCAAAGTTATATAGAGGGGGAAAAATTACATCAAAACTTATAAAAAAATTTCATAAAGTTTATTTTTTCCACATCCATACACACACTGGAATATATATATGTTGGAAGGAGAGAAAAAACCCCAGGCCCTCTGTAACTGCTGAGACATTGAAACAGTTTTCACATCATAGATAATTACAATTATCCTTCTCTTAGGGACATTGGAGCTGCCAATTTTCTGCAATCAAAAATAAATAAATAATTCAGAACAGATGTTGACTACTCATCCTAGTTTAGTAGAAAGCTTTAGGCAGGCATGTCAGCACTAAACATGAAAACAGCAAAAGAACTTGAAAACATCTCTTCTCTTTCCTTCCTTTTTTGTTTTCCTTTTTCTGTCTTATCTTTTAATAGTTGGACAGGGTTTCAAGTTTAACGTAGGGTGATTTAGTCCAGTGGAATCAAAAATCTCAATTGCTTATCAGTTGCATTCAGATTAGAAATACAAGGCAGGAACCTACTTAGTAACCATGAGAGATATGAAGTGCCTGTGGGTGGCACTGTAGGTATTTGGTCATTAATTATTAAAAGAACCAAGCAGTGACTGTTGTGTTCCTCACACATCCTTAGAAGGAGTTTCTTTAGCCTCTAATCAAAACTGTAGCAACGGCTGAAAGTAAGATTTACATGACATAATGTTTTTTGTTCATTTCTTTCAGCTTAAAAAAGTTATCAACACATCTAATTGATTATTTCAAGTGATATGATCCACTGCATCTTGCCTCTGTGTTGATAGCTGTTTTGTTTAGGTCACAACAGCTAATCTTCTGTCACTTCTAAATTGTGTTGGCCTCCATGAGCCACGGTATTGTGATATCTCTTATATTTGCCTGATGCTTCAGCTTTTTTTTTTATCTTTTTTTTTTTTTTTGCACTTGCTACATGCAGACATTTTCTTTTCCAAATATGCAGTTTCCAAGGACCAGTGTCATCTTTCTGCTCACTGTTGCAATAAATAAAGCAAAAAAAACCTACTCAGAATTCTGTCTGGAGCTTACAGCCAAACACAGCTTTTGTTTAATTTTGGTGGGGTTTTTTGGCAACTTTTTGGTTTGTTTGTTTGTTTGTGTTTGTTTTTGCAGAGAAATTTGAAGAGGTAGAATAAAATGTTCTTTTCCTTTTAGCCAGACTTTAAATGCTTCAGTTCTAGTAAACACTACAGTTAGGAACTTTGCTATGTTACTACATGTTTAGAAATTAAAGTAAGATTTTTTAACTTTTGAAAAAGCCGAACTATTGCATGTATGTCAAGGCAGCTAATACTAAAAATATAAACCATTTTTCCTGTGAATCAGCAGCTCCTTCATTCAAATGATCAGCTTACTGCTGGATATGTTCTAGATATTACGTACACCTCAGATCTTTCAGCTGGGATGGAGTGTGAATTATATTGTGTCAGAATAGTACATGCATGGGGGGCTATGTCTATTCCACCAAACTAAACAGCTCCCAGTACATTTCTGGGCTTTCCAATACAATCATCAATATTATTTATAATTCAAATTGTTACAACAGCCTCTGGCTTGCTTTGGGTTTCTCCCAATTAGAAATTTTCCAAACAGTCCTTGGGAACACTATCTTTCTAGGCACCATTTTCAACAAGTAGTTTGCATGTAGCGACCCTGTTTTCAGAGGCTGAGATAAATGTAGAATACTCTCTGCCACTTGGCCATTATTTTTCCCAAGAACATTTAATTTATTAGTGTAGAGGTGTCTTTAGGGAATCCAATCTCAGAAATGTGTTTGAGATATTTCTTCAGGTGAGACAAAAAGTAATTCCCCCTCCTTCTGTTTCTAATTCCTCTCACTCCTTACAGGTCCTTCAGCTAATGCAGGAGAAGTATACATGGCAACATGATACTTTGAATATATTCAGTGATACCTTGGATCACCACAAGTTCCACTAGCTGCTTGTCTGTTTCTAGATTAAATTAAACATCGTAATTCTGACAGATAGAATCTGAAGGCTGCCTATGAATTTCTCCCATCCCCAAAAAATATTTCCAAAATATCCACTCCACAGTGGTTTTCTTTTTGTAAATTCTATTGCAATGCTTTACAAGACCAGATTAGAAAAGTCCTTCTCTGATGACCTTTCCAGCCTGATTACATCTCCTTCCTACCTGCTTTTTGCCAATAGCGTTATTCTCTGGGGGTTAATATTTTTCTGGGGTGCAGTAATGGAAGGAAAGCAAAGAAAGGGTACACTCACTATGCTGTGTAATTCAAGCATCATGCTTGGATGAGAAGTGGTATAAAACAACATCACTATGGTTGTACAAGGAAACATATTTTCTTTGCTTGCAACTATATTTATTATCAATTGCATGTGACCCAAAATTCAAATTATATTTAACTTTGCACTAAATACAAGAAGAAATTAGAAAAGAGTTTTACATATTTTTGTTTTAATCCCTAAAGAAAGCTAAAAATGCATGCTGCAGGCTGGGAGATTATACCATGGACTTCAGCTGTGGCTGCAAAGTAAAGCACAGAGCCAGTGTGTGCTATAAGAATATTGCTGATAGAGTATGTTTACTGTCAGTGATTAACATGAACAAGTATTGCAAATGACTTCGTCTTTGCCTTCTCTCTCTCATTTACAGGTATGCCAACTGTGCCTTTTTTTTCCTGTACAAAATCCTTGTAACTAGACCTACCACCAAATTAACTTACCAGGCCTACGTATATAAGGAAGTTCTGTATTTGTTATTTTTCATACTTTTTTAAAAATTAGGTAGTAAAATACTTTGCCAAAATTAACACAGCATTTTGCATACACTTTGAGGATGTTATGCTTATGAGCACAAAGTATTTGCAGACTTGTGGTAGACAAAAGCCACCAACATGTGAGGGGCTGGTTAGCTCAGTCGGTTAGAGCACGGAGTTAATAACACCAAGGTTGTGAGTTCAATATCCATTCGGTCCCCATGTGTTGCCTGATCTAGTTGAAAGGCATCCCTGTCCATGACAGGGAGATTGGATTAAATGATCTCCAAGGTCCCTTCCAGCCTAGGCCATTCTATGATTCTATGTAGAACACAGTGATGGAGAAATGTGCGCACTGGTATTTGGAAGAGCACTCTGCTGCATGTTGACTTACATTGTTTTGGATACATACTGGAATGATTGTACCTCTAATGCTACTTAAAAGGTCAATATTTATCACACTGAGTAATGTTCCCAATGTCTTAACTACTTTTACAGGCCATACTGCGACAGGATATGAGTCTTTTCAAGTTTCACTACAATTATTCTCAAAACACCCAGTGGGATAAGAAAGGGCTTTCGTGCCATTTACACATATCAAGAGGGAAGATACAGGAAAGCAACTCGGACTGTTAAGAGCAGATCTGTAGCAAGGTGTGTTTGTATGGAGAGTGTTCCTCCCATTGCATCCCTACTCTGGCATTTTGCTCCTACCACTTCATCATTATAACATCCTGACACCAAATGAACTTGCATCAACTCTCCCAACAGGTCTGGAATAGTTGCCAGTAATACTACAACATATTCTCCTCTATTTTCTTCCTAAATGACCCGTAAAATGTCATTTCTGCATGATTGCCCTATTAATATCCTTTCTGACCAATGCATCTGGGTTTCCTCTTCACAAAATAATGAGTATGAAGGAACATGAAAAATAATTTACAGTCATATTTTGTCTGGACACACAGATGGGTTGCAGCCAAGGCATGCATTAGGACCTGGCAGACAAAAAACCCCTCGCATATCACTGGTCTCCCAGTTATTCAAGCATTACAATAAACCTAATATACAAAAGAACCTATGATTATTTACTAATTTTATGAAGAAGCAGAAAGTTTACTGGAAAGTAAATTGCATTGTATTTCCAAGGGCTAGAAGAGACTGCTCTAATGCAACTGTGTAATATGGTAAATATCCCTTGAAACTAACATGCAGAATGATTTTTGCAGTAGGGATAAAGTCTTTTACCTAATTCTAAACAACAAAATTTACACACAGAAAACAACCAAACTTCCTGTTTTATCCTCTAGATATAGATAATTACCTACAAGCAATTGCAGTTATAAATTTAGAGATTTAGTTCATGAAGATGGAATATCTTGGTCTAACATCTCAGTTTTCTTGCCTTCAGACAAGTAAACATCAGTTTTCTTGCCTTCAGAATATGTGTTGAGATCATCAGAACATCTTAAGGAGATACTGGAGTAGCGTCCCTGGGGAAGTGATCACAAGCATCAAGCTTGTCAGAATTGAAGGAACATCTGGAGAGTGCTCTTAGTCATATGATTTAGTTTTAGGTAGTCCTACACAGAGCAGGGAATTGGACCTGATGTCCCTTATGGATGTCTTCCAACTTGCAACATTTTAATGTTTCTACAACCTTTTTTAGTCAGCAGACATCCAAGGAAACCACTAATAAGGACTTTTATTAAATCTACTATCTGGAAATCACACAATATTTTTGAAGAATTACTACTGCTGCTAATGCTACTACTACTACTGTTGCTACTACTACTACTACTACTACTAAATGTAAGAATAGGAAAGTAAGTCATCTGGACAGCTGTATATTCATTAATTAGGCTGCCACATTATCAATGAGTTAGAAGATATTTTAAGAGGATGAATAATTGAATATATGGAAGTAAATAGGAAATAGAGCAAAATGTGACATGGATTCACCAAAGACAGATCACATTAGCCTCAGTAGATATTTCTTTTTGATGGGTTGATTGATTTTCTAGATAAAAGAAAGGCAATAGATTTAATCTAACTGGACTTCAGTAAATCATCTGGCATGTTGCCATGTGGGAAATCATTGGTTAAACTGTAGAAGATGTAGATTAGTATAAGCATTAGATGCAAACAAATGGAACAACATAGGAGTTTAGTGAAAAAGTATTATTGACTTCAACGTATTAAGGATAACTTAAAAGATGAGTCAAATATTATCTTGAGATTTTTCCAGAACTAATGCTTAAGACATTGATCATTACATCTTCATTACCAATCTTGAAATAAAGGTGTTTCCATTGCAAAATGTTATAAACCATTGTTGGTTAGAGAAGCTTGATGACTGTATTAAGAAAAATAAGAAATATTTGTTGTATGTTTATACAGAGTGTGGGATAATGCACTTACATCTTAACAAGAAGAATTTGTCTCATAAGGTGGGTAATCATCAATTAGAAAACAAGGAGGAAATAAAACACCTTAGAGTTTTGGTCAATAACAGGAAAAGTGTGAGGTGCTAGACAATATGACAGGACAGGCATATCTAGGAAAGAAAAGAAAATATTGACATCAGTGTTGGAGGCACAGCGGAGTGTTCATCTAGAACACTGTTCAGATGATTAGTCACTTGTCTTGAAGAAAGGGGCATTTTTCTTGAAGAAAATGGAGCAGGAGAAGAAAAGAGTTGCTTACTAGACCAGAGATATCTATACTCCACATGATACAGCAGTCTTTATGCACAAGGAGGATTGTGAAAATAAAATAAGATAAATCAAACCACCAGGTATGTGTAAAAAAAGGTAAGATTGTGATCACATTATGCAAGTGTTAATACGATGTGGCCCATGAGCCAAAAAAAACTTTCTTCAATCCAATGTTCCCTAGATATGAAAACAGAATAAATATCTTCTTTTGCTACTGTAATAAGATCTTTATATGACAGAAAGCAAAGTATTTTAACCATACACACACACATACAAAAGTAGAAAGTAGATTTTCTGATATACAAACATAAATTTATTTCCAACTTATTTCCAAAGAGCCGGTTAGCTCAGTGGTTTGAGCAGCGGTGCTGACAACAATGACCGACCCCGAGGTCGCAGGTTTGATTCCCACTCAGTACCCATGTGTTGCCTGGTCTAGTTGAGAGGTGATGTCCCTGCCCACAACAGGGAGGTTGGACTAGATGATCTCTAAGGTCCCTTCCATCCTAGGCCATTCTATGATTCTATGATAACGTGTATCACTGACATCACTAAGATACTACTATTCACTCAGTGTTTGTTTTATATATTCCTATAGCTTGAGAGATCTCCGTCACATAATATGGCCTTGTTCTTTCCTGTAGAATAGAGAAAAGGAAGGTTTGTTTCCTTACAAGCATCTTTGTAAAAGAAAAAAATAATAAGAAAAACAATTTCAACTTAGTTAAGTGTTTATGTTGCAGATATAGCCTGGTGCAATGTTTCTTATGCAGTCATTTTTATAGGAAAGAGAAGTTATACATTCTCATCTTCAAGAAAGGTCAAAAAGGACAATTGGGAACAGACAGTTTCACTTTGGTCACTAGGAAAATCATTGAGCAAATGCTCTTTTATCACCCTTCCACGCAGATGAAGAAGGTGACTTGGGAACAGTCAGAATGGATTTACCAAGGATAAAAATTGTCTGACTAATCTGAGCATGATAAAAAAAAAAGACTCAATTGGTGGAAGAAGTGACAAAAGTGAGTATTATTTTTCTTGACTTTAGCAAGTTTTTAAATACTGTCTCTCACAATATTCTCATTCAAGTTAAGACATTATAGTCTGGATGAATGGAAAACCAGATGAGTAAAAAGATATTTGGATGGTTGCTGGCCATGGGCTGGTAGGTCTTATTCTATCTTGTGGCTGGTAACAAGTGGAATACCATGTTGTTTCTCCTGGGTCCTGTCACATTTAACATCTTTATCAAAGACCTGCAGGAGTGGTTGTTGATCAAATATGCAGTTGACACCAATTTTGAGAAGAACAATCAATATGCTTGAGAGGTAGGCTGTCATCAAGAGCAACCTGGACAGGGTGGAGGAATAGCTTAAAAGAAACCTGTTGAAATTCAATAGGGAGAATTGCAAAGTCCAATGTCCAGAAAAGAGTAACTCATTGGAATCACAGAAGCTGGGCTGCTGCTCTGGAGAAAAGACCCCATGAAGCCAGATGAACAAGGAGCTTCTCAAGCCAGCAGCATATCCTAACAGCAACAAAGACCACCAGCACCCTGGACTGCATGAACGTAACGACAGCTAGGAGACTGGGAGAAGTGATTGCCCTCCTTTCCTCAACACTTGTTAGCTCAAGATTGCCTCTTCTTTTGGGTCCTGTAATAAAAGAAAGACATTAATAACATGCAGTGAGTTCATGAGAGGGCCACCAAGATGACCAAAGGTTGAAGCACTTGCTGTAGGGATGAGGCTCAGAAAGCTGGACTTATTCAGCCTCAGAAAGAGACGGTTTCAAAGAGAGGTCAATGTTGGAACAGGCTGCCTAGGGAGCCTGTGCAGTCTTGGTCCTTGGAGGGTTTCAAGACCTCACTGGACAAAGCTCTGAGCAACCTAGTTGGATGCAACAGCTGACCTTACTTAAGGCAAAAGGTTGAACTAGAAGTATCTTGAACTCCAACCTAAATGATCCTATGATTCTGTATAACTGAAGACCTCATCAGTGAAATGCTTCATACATTTACAGCAATGTAGTTATATGAGAAGAAATAAATTGGAGTATTGACAAAAGATAATGGAGAGTTGTACTAAAGAAGCATCAAACAAAGAAACACCATGTCTGAACATACTGATTTGTAGCTGTGCTGGTTCTAGGATTTCAGGCCTGGGTTCCAGCAAGGTACAATTGAAGAATTTGTGAAATAGAAGCTTTAGCATACCCACTAGCTAGCCATAATTCAAGACACCCAATTTGTAGTCCTGCATGTTCAAAATTCAAACATGTGAACATCATGTAAGACATTATCAATTCAAAACAAGTGTTTTTGACCAAGTCTGAATGAAAGCAAATAATTTCCCAGGCAATGGGCAAAAACTGAATCAGGAACAATGAAATAGGCACATGGCTTTGCTTCTAAACAGTGACAACATTTTAAAAATACAATCAGGAACTGCTTAATGTAGTAGTGGGTTTCCCTGATCATTTTTCTAACCAATCAGATGACTTAGTTCCATTTTTTTTTCTTTAAACAGATTACTTCCAACTGTGATCTCATTTACCAATTTCTAGCCTGCAGAGAATTTTAATGACTGAGTCATAAACCCCTCCACAATTGGGATATGTAATGGAAATGCCAAGGTACCCTTAACTAGAGTAAGTGTTGTGTTATGCTACAATAATAATAAAAAATAATAGTAATACTAATAAAAATAACACAGTTTTATGTGAACCCATAAATGACCATTTATATGATCACTGTACAAATATTTAAAAATCCAAATTACTACATTTTTCACAATTATGGTGATGCTACATACACACTGAGAAACTTTGGATCTCAATGTGTTTCATTCTTTCAACTCTTAAGATAGGTTGGCAGGTCTCTGGTCCTGAGACTAGTAATTAGTTAAAAGGAACTTTTTTTACTAAAACTTCTTTAACTTTTTCACTATGTGTATTTTTAACGTATATCCCTTAATGAGGAACTAAAAGGTTCAAAGTTTCAGGAAGTTCTGAAAAAGCCCCAAGTACAAATCAATGGTAGCAACCTATTTAATAAATTACAAAGCTAAGAAATAATCAGTTAATATTCATTATCAAAAAGGTAATTTTTTATAAAGCAGTTTCTGAGCGTCCCCAGGCCATAAAACTTACTCCCTGGCTTCCCATTTTGTGAAAGTTTCAATTGAAATTTCATGTTGAAATGTACGTTAACATCTTCTTATATACATTTTGATAATGCCTGTTTAACTCTGGCTGTCACAACTTGGAATGGATATGTTTTTTTTCTTTTCCAATAAGCTAGTTGAAAACAAGTGGGAAGATATTGAATAGTTCATAAATATATAATGTTTCCCATTTGTTATATTCTGCAATCAGAGGCAGCAGCCTGAAACTTGCATATCAGTGCATAATTCCACAAACTTAAAAAATTGATCTGCCAATGTCTCCCCTCTAGCAATCTTTTAATTAAATGAACTTCACTCACCTTACTGCTAAAATCCTTAGGTTGATTTTACACTGAGATTTGATGTATTTTTCAGCGAAGTTTTTAGTTATTGTTTTTAAATTGTAAAGGTTGTTTAGTAAACAAGTGTTTAATAATGTATACAAGGTGACTGAACATAGATCAATGCCAATTATTTATTCACAATAAACAACTTGGAAGTAATGAAGTTCTTTTGTATTCTTGCCAGCCAAAGATATGAGCAGGCCCAGTTCTCAGACACCATAAATGAAATCTGCCTTTTCATTTGTAGGAAACTGTGCTGATCTAGGTGGAGGTCTGCTTTAAGAATACTTTTTCCCCTATATTCTTATGTAAGAATGGAGTCTGTAGTGATTTTGAGGGGAAATGGATTTAAATTGTGCCAGGGGAGGTTCAGGTTGGATATTAGGAAGAATACTGAAAGGGCTGTCAGGCATTGGAACAGGCAGCCCAGGGAGGTGGTTGAGTCGCCGTCCCTGGAGGTGTTTAAGAGACGAGTGGATGTTGCATTGGGGACAGTTTAGTAGGTTGACAGGGCTGGGCCAAAGGCTGGACTTGATGATCTTCAAGGTCTCTTCCAGGTGAAACTATTCTATGTTTCTATTCTGTGGTAGTTCTGTTTAACTACATCACTAAGTGGGTGGCTCAACACAGAAAGTCATGATAACATCAGTAAGAACCAAGATAGTTTGGATTCCTGGCTATTAGTTTGTGAAGAATATGTCTGATCAAAGACAATTAAACAACTCAGATTGCAAAAGTGCAGGCTGAACTACAGCTGAAAGGAGTGGAGAGTGTATAGCCCCAGTGTGTCAGGATACAGACTAATAATTAATACATGTAGCAGTTGTACAGCTTCATACTTTTAAAATACTGTAAGGAGAGATGCAGGTCCAGGAACACTGAGGGTGACAGAGCACTGGAACAGGCTTCCCAGGGAGGTTGTGGAGTCTTCTTCTCCGGAGACATTCAAAACCTGTCTGGACATGTTCCTGTGTGACCTACTGCAGGTGATCCTGCTCTGGCAGGGGGGCTGGACTAGATGATCTTTGGAGGTCCCTTCCAACCCCTGACATTCTGTGTTTCTGTGAAGAATGGCACAGAGAGAAGGTGTTTTGATCTCTCAGACTGCTGTTAGACATATAGGACTGCAGTTGCTCCACAGCCTTCAGCATTTCTCCACAGGCTTCAGGAACCAACATGTGGATCTGTGAAGAGTGAAAGATGAGAAAAACACCAGGAGTTCCACTCGTTGCTTGCACCCAGGCTGCTGCCAATCCTATCACTGCCAGGGTGTCTTCAGTAAACCCCAAACAATTGGACAATCCCTCTGAGTTCACTGTCTTGTGGGGCAAAGTAGGAAGTATAAGAATGCTAGGAGATGCTTAGATTTTTCCCATGTAAACTTTAATCTGCTGTCAAGAGGAGAACAGGAATTCCAGCTGAGTTCATGCCTCTTCAGTTTCTTACTATCCTAAGTTTTTTGCTCTATGAATAACCTCAAGGATGGAGGATAACCATGATATCTTCCTTCTCCACTGAGGTTTTGAGACCCTACATACAAATATCTTCCACTGTTAAAGCTGAAAGACAGCATCAGCAACTGCATTTCTCTCCCTGCTGTATATGACAATGCTGGCTAAAATTCCACTAGAATCCAAAAGATATTTATGTTTATAAACATCTCACATGCTGTAAACGGAAACAGAAAAAGCTAAGTGCACCTGCCAGCGGTTTTCAATGCCCACAGAAAATATTGCTCTGTTTCCCTTTCCCCTCCCCAAAAGCCATTGCTTCTAAACCATTTGCAGTACTGCTAAGGAATTATAACTGCAGCACCAGACATTACATGACAGCTGTTTGAACAGAAATACTAATTGCTTTCATATTTAATTAGCTATTGTTTAAATTAAAAATACCAACAAAATAGTCACAGCAGGCTCATTTTGACAGGAGGTTTATTGGTCCAGGCACTAGCTCAAAGAGCAGCAGGCATTGGATTCACGCACAAGCTCTCTTTAGTCCTGAGAAACTGCCAGTGCATTCCTCATTCAACAGCTGCTGGTTCATCCCACTGGCCTGATCTTCTTCCTAATGGTCTTTTCTCTCCTGAAAAGGCAGAAACTGAGAGATATCATCCAAGGCAGCAGGGAATTATCTCACCTATCCTTAAATAAAAATAATGATGCAGAAGCCGAGTCCCTTTATTAAAGGTGGGGAGCAATAGCCCCATTTCCACAGCTAAAGAATGCTGTATTCTGATGCCAGGGGGTATCATGTCCACACTACGCAGGGCTGCCCACTTTTGCAGAAACAGTCTGCTTCCACACATTAGAGCACTTGGCCCAAGAATCTCATGGTGATTTGTGTGATTTTTTTTCCAACTGAAAGTGACTGAAATGACGTGGTGGCTGTGTCACAGGGAATGGTGTTTTAATATCAGGAGGATAACGATATGTGCTCTGCACTGTGCAAGGTGATTTAGGGCTGTTAACGTCTGTCCTATTGGACTTGGGAGGTGGGTCTACCACGATCTCACATTCCCTGTATGAAATTGTCTCTGGGGCTTGCTATCCTAAGATTGACCTTAGATGTCATCTTTCAAGACAACAAGCTCAGGTGAAAGGGCATTTGATTGTTTTAGATAAACACAGGAACAAAGTCTGGGACCAAAGAGGAAAGCTGTTTTTTGATCATACTGTTAAAAACTTATAAAGTAGAGTCACAAAACATAAGTCACTCCTTCCTAAGGTCCACTACAGGTTTGGATACCAAAGTATATTTTCTCTATTCACTTTAAAGAGAGTAGTCTAGGTAAGGTGCAAGTGTCTATGCCATGGAAATCCAAAGCCTAGCAGCATAAATATCAAGCATTGTGCCATAAAATATCAAAATATCAAAATATCATTTTATATTAAGCATTGTGCCATAAAAGACTCATTTCAGAGGCTGTTGCTCTCTGACATGTTCAGTCTTCCCCCCACTCCCTTAGTCTCATACGGAAGCACTGCAAACCTCACTCCAGTCAACAGGAGAGATGGAGAGCTGGTGTAAGTGCAACGCGGGGCCTCAGTGCTCTGTGTAGGATATAATGTGGATGTCCTAGTGGCAGGTCAATCTAAGTGGTCCAGAGTAGTTTCCCTTTATGTGGAAATTCCAGATTATTACGTGCTTGAGATATCACCAAATGGAAATTGTGGCATTTTTCAGTTGAATGTGGTGCTATACACTGACTTTCATTCCCATATCCTTCCTAGTGACATCTGCAGAAGTTATATTTCAAACTGCTGCACCAGCTGCACGACCATTCACTTCACTGATTCTCAAAGATGCTGGCAAGTATATTGCAGGTACAACTACCTACTTAAATAAATATTTGTGTGAATTTTCATATGAGATTCCTTTTCTGCTGATATTCATGAAAAGAAAATTGTCTCACCCAAATATACACGAAAATCAAATATTTAACTGTTGCAAACACTGCCAAGGACAATTTTATTTAAAATGTGTGCAAATATTCATGACAAATGTTTTGTGATATTCACTCAGCTCTGAATAATTAACATCACTTAAATTGCAACACATGTAACAAAATCTATTAGTTCTAATAAGTCAGTACAGTGGAATTAATCATATTTTCATTTAAGCAAATGTATTACAAACTAAATTGTTTCATAAGCTGTCAAAGACATACAAGCACAAAAGTTTACATTTGTTTTAACTACTAAGTATCAGGGTGGTATACGGTGTTTGGGATTTGGTTCAGGTTCTGACAGGGAATCTAGCTTATACATAAGGGCAGCGGTGCTTGGAAAGGAATTTTGTGGTGGGATCTCTCACTCCTAACCTCAGCTCTCTGAAAAATAAGGGTGGGAATGAGTTGTCTCAAGCTTCCTGTAAAACCAGTGGAGGTTGTAGAAACGCCCTTCCCCAGGACAGGCATCTATGACAGGTGGAATGAATTGCAGTCTGGAGGCTCCTGCCACTCTCCATTAACTGTGAGAGAAGCCTTAGCAACTCATTTAGGCTAGACACCTACAAGACAGATAGAATTAGGTGATATGAAACTCTTCCATTACAGACCCCAAACAACAAACTTGGATTAGGTGAAATGAACTCACATCTAGTTGGCATTTCCAAGAGACCGTAAGGGGATTGCATGTCCTGCTGAAAAAAAATAAATCCCTGACTTGGTTATTATGTGCCATATTTCTCTGCCTGCAAAAATATGACAACCCCCCTGCCACGGTCATGATCTTAGCATGAAGGTCAAAATAAATAATGATGTATTTATTCAAATCTGAGTTTGTCACTGAAATGTGTATGTAAGTATTGGTAAGTTTTTCTTTCAAAAAACCACGTTTCTAGCCTCCATGGTTGGAATAAAAAACAACGGAAAATATATCCCAAATGTCTCTCAATAATCAAAGTAAAAAAAGAAAACAGAGAAAAAGAAAAGTGAAAAAAAAAGAGAACAAAATGAAAAGAGAAAAAGAAAAAGAAAAAGAAAAAGGAAAAGAAAAAGAAAAAGAAAAAGAAAAAGAAAAAGAAAAAGAAAAAGAAAAAGAAAAAGAAAAAGAAAAAGAAAAAGAAAAAGAAAAAGAAAAAGAAAAAGAAAAAAGAAAAATGCAACTTTAAAGGTATCAGAATTTTCATTATTTTCTTTTCATATTGTCATGATCTTTAAGACACCCTCATGAATTTGAGGACCCAACCTGTAATGTCTTAGCACATATGGCTGGAGTTGTTGAGATAAAAAGCACGCTTCCCTTCCTCATTGGGGTTTGTGAGGTTGCATTTGTGTTCCTGAGGCAAAATATATGTGCATTATATTATTCATTTGAAAACTATAATAGACAGAAACAAGGAAATGCTCTGGCACTGATGCATGGCTTCATGCTGAATGCATACACTGTAAATCTTCACACAATCCATGAACAGAGTATGTAAAGGAAAGCAAATGCGAAACAATTTTCCCTATACTGCATTATCATTATTGTGTGAATGTTTCATTTGGGAGCGCAAACATTAATACAATGTGAGCTCTTCTTTATGCAGCCCACAAACACCATGTCAGCTGAAATATACTTTAGTTGGCAAGAGAAATAATACTCAGAGCTTGAGAAAACCAATGTGGAGACAAGCTCCTTGCTAGCTGTAGAGGAAAAGTTTGTCCTTCTGAGTCATGCATTATAGACAGCAAGATTCAGGATGATACGCTGATTTCACTGTTTTGTGAAAGGCTCTGACAGAGTCTAGGTAGATTTGAGCGCATACTGGAAAATTGTGTGCTGTAGGTGTGATCTTGGCAATGCCAGTCCTGTTGTGCCTGCTCTACCTGAGTGTGCCACACGTTGAGCATCTGGCATAGTTAGCAGCCTCTTTCTTGGCATGCCAGAAGCATTTGCAGGCACTTTGTGCTTATTTTCTCAGTGGACAAAGTGCAGATAAAGCACAGGCTGTAGCTTTTCCCTAATGTAATTTCTAAACAGTCCTGGTAAGACCTAAACGAACTGCTGACAGATGTGGATTTCAATATTACTAATTCACGGAGTTCTGCATATTGAACACAATGCTTTCTGGCTTCTGATTTTTTTAAAACACATGACAGAAATGTTCAGATGTTATACCAATGAGGGTCATCTGTATGCCTGGAAAGGTGAGCTGGAGAGCTACGTTTTTACAAATTTTCTGCATAATTTTAGTGTTTCGCTGAACTTTGAAATGTCTTCTGAGCTTGGTTTTTTTTTTTCAAATTAATTTCAAAACTTGCCATCAGCAAGATTCCAACTTAGTGTAGCGTTAACTCATTTGTTTTTCAACAAGTTCTTTATTAGGTAAAGAAATCCCTTGATTATTACACTTCTCTGACTTTCTGATAATCTCCCTAGCAACCAGTTGTGTAATGCCTGACTACTTTTCACTGAAATATTGTGGAACCAAGAGAGCTGATGGGCCCTGTAATTAACTTCCAAATAATACCAGAGTAATAGGGTGTTGAAAGTACTAGGAGTCAGAGATGGATTTGTGTCCTGTTCTAGAGACTCATGGCACTAAACACAGCCTTTGAGCTGAGGCTCACCTGCCTTTCTCTCCTGTTCTTCACTTACTAACAGCTGCTACATTTTCAGAGCAATGCAATTTACATTTTATAGCGCTTTTCCTGACTGCACTCTGGGATACTTAACACATTCGAATGACCACAAGCTATTCAGTCCTGATGGGCAAGATGAAGCACAGCGATGCCTCCAAAAATTTACTTCCTTTCCAATTACAAAAATAAATTAGCTGAACCTAACAACACAAACCTGAGAAATGGATATTGCTAAGGAGAGAGTACCTTCAAGCTGGGCTGAGAGTGATAATAATCTAGCCCGTAATTAAGAGCAGAAATATGCTTCGGTATTAAAACAGCTACTGCTTCATTTGCAGTTGATAGGAGGAGAGTGAACTCATTACATCAGCAATGTAAGGCTTTTCATACAAGTGCCATAAAAAGACATTACAAATATAAGTTAATTAGCCACATAACATGCCTTGATGACAAGAAATTTCTGTCATAATCCATTTTGTGGAGGGATAAAGCAAGTCAGAACTTGCTTAAAAGTGGAAAAGTAACTTCAGGATGAGGAACATAAATCATGATTTCTGCATCACTTTGAAGTAATAAGGATTTACTACCAATATCTGAAGTTGTAGATGTCCTTGATAACTTGGATATCAAGATTTGTTTTAAGTGTTCTTCTGTAACAGCAGTGGAACCCCTTCATGGACTGTACATGGCTGCTTTGCCTACAGAGGTGATGTAGAAAACTGGGAAAGGAACAAGAAATTTGCTTGATGCCACTTGCTGCTATCTACTGAGATCAGTCTGTGCTTGTATTTGTAGAGGTGGAGAGAAAATATGTGCATTAGACTCCCATTGACAGAACCCACTAGTAACCTATGAGAACATTCTGGATTTGAAACATCTTATTTCTTCAGGAGTTCACAACAAATGAACTTCACGCAGATGGATTTGTTTAACTACTAGATACAATCATAAGTAGATTTTTTTACTGTTACAGGATCTCTTTCTGCACTTTCATCACTACTTCTTCAGAGCAATTAGACCCAGGAAACAATATTAAATATAAAATGAAAGCCAGAGGCATAGGTTCAAATGCAAACTGGAACTCAGTAATGTTTAAGGTTATTTCTTTTCATAGAATCATAGAATGGCATCGGCTGGAAGGGACCTTAGAGATCATTTAATCCAACCTCCCTGTTGTGGGCAGGGATGCCTCTCAACTAGATCAGGCAACACTTTTGTCTGCTTTTAACATTTTCTTCCTTACCTAGCAGACTGTGTTCCCTTTAAAGCTGAGATTTTGAAAATGAAAATGTAAAGTTTCCCCTTTTCAAAACATGCGTGACATTTTCAAGAGTCCTTCCTCTACAGCTCCTTCTGTATTTTTTGGAGCAAACAAAGCTGCTATACAAGTATCAAATAATGAAATTCAAGAGAAAAGAGAGAGAAAAATACAGACCTAGATTTTTTTGCTCTGTTTCTGAACAATTCTGGACTGCTTGTTTATTTTTCCCACACTCTGTCAAAATGACCAGCTGGTAATACTTGTTATTAAGAACAGGTTATGGATGGTTCATAACTTACTTACCGTTCCCCAAAGTAGGTCATGGACATGAGCAAAATACTCGGATTCAGTCTCAAAATTTTACTTCCCACAAAGGATTGTGACTTGTAATAATACGATTTCTCAGGAAATTCTCTTACCTCTCAGAAACAATTAAACAAGACCATAATCCATTAATACCAAGACAGTCTTCTACTGTGTATTGTAAGTAGAAGTTATTCTGCTTCTTGCTATATTTCCCTATTTACCTGTCTTGTAATCTATCTACTTAAAAGTAGCTCCCTATCTGATCAAGCTTTCAGTAGAAAATGGTCATTTTTACAAATCAGAAAGAAGTGTTAAGTGGATATATTTTCCTTCACTCCATTAAACAACCACCAAACCTTTAGTGGAGTCAAAAAATTTCTTTGATTGATCAGTCTACTTAGATTCTTAAAAATCTGTAAACACCTGTAATGCATTAGTAGGAAAAAAAAAAGCATACATGCTAAATGAGACTGAAGTTTTAGGTACTATCCAGGTTGATATCATCTATATAATAGGTTAATAACACGACTGCTAATCACTGCCTGGGTTAATGCAAGTCACAAAAAGCAATGAATTTGCAGACTATAAAATAAATGTTTGCAAAGCCTGGATCTAGAGCGTGTAAATAATCCCTTATCCTCATAATCACTGGAGTTCACCAAAGGGTACCAAGGGAAATGAAATGGGAATGGGAATGAAACTAATCTACTAATGTGACTCTGACTTGAGAACAGGGAGCTGAAGCAGAACTGTCAAGTATCATAGTTCTGAGCAGAGCTCTGGAGGTGCACCAAGCATAGCTAGGCATACCCTCCAAAAAATTAACAGCATAACACCCTCCTTAGCGTGAAATTAGCCTGAGAGTTTCCAAAGGTAGGTAAACAGTGGTTTTCAAAACCTGCATACCTTCCATTCATCTCATTAACAAGCTTCTGTTTCCTCTGTTCCACATTCATTGCTTCTAACTCTTTACATTTCCAGCTTCACCATTTCCCATTCTTCTCTACTGCTTCATGTTTTCTTTTGCTCAAAGTTCAGAAAGAGAGCTCAGAAAACTTTCACTAGGACACCTCCAAGAAGATGCTGGTCCCTCAGTAGCTGCCTATTATTTCTGAACCCTGTGTGACACAGACAGCGAACTCAGAGCACTCGAGCTCAGGAACGTCACGCTCAGTATTGAATCATTGTAACATCAGTTCATTTTGTAGTGACAAGGCTCCTTAAGACAAGGGTTTAAAACTTCCTTAAAAACAAACAACATAGGTACCTGTTTCAATGAAATTGAAGCTTATTTCTAAGTCCTTTATAATCCTTCTCATTTCTCATGATCTCATCTTCCTTCATCTTTCAATCTCTTTCAACAACCTTGCATATGAGGACACAATAAAAATGTTTTGTTGTCCATTTTGGTAAATAAAAAACATGATGAAAGCTGGGTATGCATGTGTATAGTTTACTCCTAGTATTAAGCAATTAGAGCATTCTGGGAAAAAATAATTATGAAGTTATTGATCTGCTATCAACTATATGTTCAGGCTTTTAAGGTGTACAGTAATATCGCTAGGTATGAGTGCTAATTTGAGGCAGATTATTTTTATTTTGCAACCAAATAAATTATCAAGAACTATTAAAAGATAAAGACTTTTTAAAAATATTTTCTTACTTTGTTTATTTAGACTGTAATACCTTTATTTATGTGTCCATGGTGTGAAGTTAGTATGTAGGATGAAATATTAGAGTAGATGGAAATCTATCACAGCCAGATTTTATCTAACTTCAGTTTGTTCGCTGATGTACAACTCTGGTTTTTTTGAATGTAGAGGCCATTTATACTAGTATTACTCATGCAGAGTAGTCTCTCAGCACACAGATTTCCAGAAAGCACCCACTATAAAGGCTTTTGCAGTCACTCATCATAGTGCCCAAAGGCAGGATTCAAATCAAGATTAAAGCACATCAGTTCAACTGTTTGCCCATGCACTTGGTGATTCAGTTACCTAAAAAGAAAAGTCGAGCGTTATTTAACTGCCCAATGATGTTTTCTCTTCTACTTCTCCAGAAGGATCAGGCCTCTTGAACGTCCTTTATGATATTTGTCACATCTCTGGGGATCTCTTGGATACTCCACAGAAAAACTAGCCTGACACTAGCTGTTTATTTTGGTAACTGAGTCACAGTATAGATTTCTAAGCTCCCAAGGCAGCCAGTGGAGATATAAAGGACACTAAATAAACCCTAAAGAATTACTTTTGACCAGCTACTTGTGTCCAGTTCTATTACTTACACTTCAGGTGTCATTTGAGCATCTCTGAGGCCTCCTTCCCGGCCTGGGATGGTGTCTTGCCCAGGCCCTCTGTGATCTCTGCCTGCCCCATTAGGACTTCTCAGACGCTCCTGGCAGCTCAGCTGGCACCAGCTGCCTGCGTACAACTGAAGTGAGTCCTCAGTGTCCACTGTACAGTGAGCTGAATCACTGTCTTGTGGTCTTGAAGGTGTCTGAGTCACTGTCAGTTTACACCATGGCTGACCCTGGATGGAAGAAACAAATGCAGCCATGCTGATTGGGGTAAACAAGCCATGCAGACACTGATCACCCCTGACAGCTGGCCTCAAGGCCAGGAAACAGTCCCAGGCAGTTCTGTGTTATTTAGTATAGGCATGGTCTTACTGGGTAGGCTATTTTCAGTCTTCTGACTTTATAGCACCTCTGTTGCACAAGCTAGGTTGAGACAAGCTCACATTCATGAAGATTTATTAGGAGGTCCCATATCTGACCTTATTCATCAGCTCTAGGGCTGAAAATTACTTTTAGAGGGAATTAAAAAATGAAAAGAAGAGAGAGAAAAAGAGTGAGAAAAAGCGATGTAGGTCCTCAGATGAGCATCCTCCCCTGGATTTCCATCCAGTGCAGTGGGTGTCCCTGTAATATTTTGCCACGCTAACAGTGTATTTTTCATCAGGACTCGCTCAATCCCTCAGTTGATTGTTCCAGCTTGCGATGCTGAAGTACATTCTGATTAGCAACAGGGGCTACATGCTGAATGGCTGCTAAGCTTTATGCTTCTGTCTTATAAGGGTCCCTAAGGTAGCTCAGAATCTACAGCCAAAGGGGAGGAAAAGAAGATAAGGGATGATTCTTACACTGATGGCAAACACTTATGAACAGCAATATCATTGCATGCAGGCACAAAGCCATGAGAACAGTGATGGGAGAAAAACAGGAGAAGAAAACCAGCAGGAGAACAAGGGGAAAATGTGCCACAGAGGGTCTGGGAGAGCCCTGCCATGGCAGCTTGGGTGAAAGGGTGCTATGGGCAAGTGAGCAGCAGAACCCACTAAAATAGAGCAAGGCTTCTACACACTGCATCTCCGTCAGCATCATCACTGATGATGCACTTCTTTTAAGTAAAGCACCACTGAGTTCAGAATGGTGTATTCTTCCCTCTTTATTTTAGAAAAACTCCTCAATGTCAACTTAAAAATATTTATGGGTTTTGTACGAAAATCATGCTGTTGCAATACCCTATCACTAAAAAGACTTAGAGACCCATGTGTGGCATGACTTACGTAAATCGAAGTACATTAGGGATCTGGATAAGCTTTTGCTCTCGTTTACACCACTGCAAGCTTCAATTATGTAAAGCAGGACCAATTGAATTACTCTTGATTTGTCTTACTGTAAATACATCAGTATAGTCCATAAGGCAGCTTTTAAATTAGAAATCCTAGGGAGTCAGAACCTGGACTGGCATTTTTCATCTTAATTATGCTTTGTCAAGGAGATTTGCAACTTGCAAAACACTCCATAATTTGGATTGAAGTAAAAATAACATTAAAATCATATCATTTGTTAATCTATAGTCTTCATTGGTCTAAGTGCTCTTGAGTCTCCAGCAGTGAACTCAGAGTATAAATGAAAGATTGTTCCAGACGCTACAGAATTGACAGATCATAAAAAATCATTAATAACATAAAAATAATGAATAGTATTGAAAATAGGGTAAAGCAGGCAAGTTTTTCTTAGTTCTGCATTTGGAAATAGTATGAGACAGAACTCAGCATGAACCTTCCCATTGATTTGACTGTTCTGTTTAGTCCCATACACAACATCACAAATGCAGACTCTGTATCTACACTGAAATCTGTGCTGCTGAGCTTCTGTGTCTGCAGGAGAGTAAGAACTAGGTTATTTTTTGGTGTAGGAGAGGCTTTAAATGAAGAAATATAGTACAGTGTTCCACACTTACATACTACTGTCATGCAAGCAGTAGGAGCTTTACGGTTGCCCCATTTTTGAACTGCCTCTCCCTCTCTGCAGTCCTGCACGTCTCTTTCAGGTTTTTTTCCTGCTTTTGCAATAGACTGACACAAAGTAGAAGGCACAATGCCTTGTGAATGACATCATTGCAGTTTAGAGTAGAGCAGAACATGGCTGGCGACTTAAAATTGCACAGAGACTAGCCTTAGCCTCGTTGGGGTAAATATAGGTAGACATTCAGGAAGAAGACTGTGTATCTAGTAATATTCAGTCCATAAAGATAAATGGTAAAGAACTCATAAGTATTATATGAAGAAGTTGTAGAAATAAACCACAGATGGGAATAAGAAATCATCTTCAAAACTCTCAACTCTGCAGCTGGTCAAGGTTAATTTCAGAAAATCAAGAGGGGAACTTGGACAGCCTTTGGCCTCTGCAGAAAATCAGACAGCATACAATAATTTCTGTCTCTGTCAAAAATGAAAATATTAAATGGTGTTAACAAAGTATCTGCATTTTTCTTTCTCACTACTCTTGCAATCTACTTCCCTACTGTAAAAGACTACAGATTGACTTTCTTTAGGAATGACCAATTAAAAAAATCTCTTGTTAGAAACAGGAACTCAGATCTGGAATGTCAGCAACACATTTTCATGAAAGGCCTTGTAGCAAAAATAGAAAAAATGGTCAGGGGGCAAGTCAATACAGTAAAGAAAAAAAGGTCCCACTGACATGTGAAGATGGACACGTATGGCTGATTGATAGAAAGTCCATAGTCAGGGCAAAACAGTATTTGTTAAAAAAGTCAAAGCACAGCTAAAAACAGATGGATGTTAGGCAAAAAAAAAGAACTAATCTTCTACTTGGTTACATATAGTCCTCACACCCCTTTCAGAATGAACTGCTGTATGAATTCAGTGAACATGTGCACATTCTCACGCAGAGCAAAGATGCTCGGTAACATCCACCACACTTCTGGCTATTGGAGCTCTAAGAAGAGCAAAACTAGGCACAGAACTGCTGGGCAGGAAAATATGGTTGGATCTGGCCAAATAATATCTTTGCTCCAAGCAGACACAATTAATGTTAAAGATTCTAATATTGTGCTGAAAGTGAATTTTCTTTAATTCACATCTCCAGAATTCTACATCCCAGCTGGTGATCCAGCCCCAAACACAAGCTGTTTTACAGATATTCCCACTGCAAGCAAGCTGAGAAGTTTGTGGGTCTTCTTTGTTTGGGTTTTTTTTTTTCATAAGATCTGCACACTGTATTTGGGAATCCCAAGAAGTCCAGGTTCACTGCTGATATTGGATTATCTAATGTGAAATTAACACAATCATTTCAACAAAGTAAGGCTTACAACTGGTTAGAAGACAAATTTTGATACAAAGAGCTGGGAAATTAAGAGAAATAAGAAGAGGAACTAAGGGAAATAAAATAAAAAATCCCACAGCAGTCTAAAACTATGTAGAAAATACTATTTTTCCTTTAATCAGGACTTTTGAAAAATCAAATGAAAATCCAAATTCTTGAAAAATGGAGTTGTCTGAAAAGTATTCTGTATCAATCACTCAGATGTTTAATTTTGTGGACTTTTTCTTCTCTGCATCTGGGAAAAGTTGTCTTATTAGCTGTAGCAAACATTTCAAAAAGCAATTTACAAAAGACAATTGTGGAACAAAAGTCATAATTTTCTCAAATTAGAAATACCAATAACATCCAAATCCTTTATAACTTGTACTGTACATTGTGCCCACTGTTAGGGAGATAATTGCTGTCCAAATTTTGTAACATTTCTCCCATTTTCTCACCACCTCCTGACACAGAACACATTGTCTATTGATGTGATCCAGTGAGACATATTTATGCCTTCCCTTAATGCCAGACTCTTTATTTAGCCATCTACTCCAGGTTCCTCTTTTGCAAAAGCCACTCTACATATAAGTTGCTAATAAGGAATGTCACATGAATCGACACAAATTTTGACCTGACAAAGATTTCAGTTTTCAGAGTCTGCTGTATTTTCCATGGAAAGCAAGAATCAACTGTTCCTGTCTATGCTTGTTGTCAGATGAATCAAGAAATTGAAGGAAAAGCACGCCATCATTGCCCTCAGCTAGTAAAGATTTGATAATGAGATAACTGCTGGTATATGGCATGTAGAGGCGGGATGCATTTAAAAAGCAAGAAAGTCAGAGTGATAAAAAGTATACGGGAAAATTACTGAAAATAAAGCCACCTAAAGTCCCCACATCTTTCTTTATTAAATGTTTATTGTCATGTGAGAGGTGAATTACCCAAATATGTTAGAGTACTTGTTAGTTAGAAGGCATCCTTGTTGACAAGCAAATTGCATATGATCCTAGTCTTTGTAGTTAAAGTCAGCATGCTCTTTTCATTCTCAGAGGAAAAATGAAGTAGGGCAGAGAATTCCTGATGTCTGAAATAGAAAAATAAAATGAATAAACTACAAGAATTACTGATTTATTGCAGCATGTTTTGAGGTCACTAGCTTTAGGACTGATGCCACTACTAACTTATGCAAATACACTTCTTTCTGTTAAGCTGTTTTCTCTTTATAGATTTAATCATCTGATGCTTTGAGGCTTAAACTGGCAAATGATCCATGATCCTACCATCTCTGTAGTTATCCTGGATAGATAGACAACCCTAGAAAGGAGCTGTGCTTAATTGCAGGACAGTTTACCCCAGTTTGAATTCAAGAAAACCTGAGAAAAGAGTTTTGATTACATTTTAAGAGTTACACTGATACCTCTTAATTTGCATAGGAGGCAAATGCAGAGAAGTGCCTGATGCAGCGCAGTCTCACCTCGGAGTCCATGGGCATTGTGTCCTAAGAACAATGAGAAATAATAATAATAATAATAATAATAATAAAAAAATAGATCTTTGAATATATCCCAGGATATGTAACCTTCATTCCATTACCTACAGTAAAGATAATGGTTATTTCCTACCTCTGCTGCATTGCCTCATGTTTGCAAAGAGGCAACTTTATGACCACACTGGAAATCAAGTTAGAACAGACAAAAAAAACCCTGCATGTCTATGAGTAGTGTGTGAACTTTGGGTTAAATGATTCACTAAAGAGAAGTATTACCCTGTGAAGTGCTCTTTAGGTTAGTGCTTGGGTGGTGGCTCTTGAATTCACTGCACTGAAAAAGCAGAAATCCTCATGGCTTTCAAACTATGTAAATAGTGTGAATATATCTCAGATAGTAGGAACTCATCTGCTCCCAGCTGCAGCCAGCACTATCCAACCAGAGATTATATGCTATGCTTAATTAGTTAAAGGGATAGTGTTAATACAAAAATCATATTTCATTCCAAAAATGTTTTAACCACTGTTATAAGAATCAAAACCTTTTACTGGGAGGCATAGGAAGAGATAAAGAATTCTGTCTTTCTCTCATCCATATACTTGGCAAGGACTTTTTGTACCAATGCTGATCAGATATCTTATGCTGCAACTGTGTTTTTATAGATTTTTCTTCTTATTTTTTTTTTAAAAAGTAAAGCTTGAATTAAATTTTATAATAAATCCCTTAAAGAACAGTGGGTGTTCTTAGAAAATAAATATCTATTTGCATGTTATGTGAAGTTCCTCTGGAAAAGAAAAAATGTGCAAAATTTTCATTATGCGCTTTATGGCATAGAGAGAGTTTTGTGGGCACCTTTTGTATTCTGTCACTACCATCCTCCAGTGACTTTGTCTTTCACGCAGCAACAGAGAGAAAGAAATATGGCTTAACGATGTGAATGCAAAAATGTAACACTGGTAGGATGTCTCAGTGTAAATGCATTGGCAGAAACTGCATTTAACATCCTTTAAATTGACTAGGTTTCAAGTTGAAAGTTTCCCATTAGTGCTTGAAATTAATGTGTCATTCAGTTTTCAAATGACAAAATACCAAATAGCTGAGAAAAAAAAAAAAGATACAAGAAGGAAGCAGTACAAAACAAAAAAAAAGAGAGAAAAAAAAAAGAAAAAGTAAAGCGACCACTCCACAATGAGTTTGAGATAGTGACTCAAGCTGCCAACTGTCAAGCTGTATGACCCTGGTTCCCAAGATTTGAGACGAGAGATGATGCTTTAGAATGACATTTATGTCAAGAGCAAAAGAAGCTGTGTCCAAATCTACCCACACTGGTGTGCATTCACATTGGAAATACATTTCGTGTTTGGATGTTCAGAAGGTCATTGCATCTGAAGTAACATACAGGGAATGAGTTCTTCAATAAAGAGCAGAACCTGAGTGAAAATAAATGCTGTAATCAATCTTGTGTTCTGGTAAAGACTGTCCAGTTGCAACACCTATGCCTTGAGTATGCAAAAGTGAAGTATAAATGCCTCGTCCTCTCCTTTTCTTCATGTTTATTGAGAGTTTAACTTACAGACATGACTAGAGCTATGAGTTAAGAAAGAAAGGTTTAATTATATTTCTATACCAGTTGAAAACTATATTTATTCTCACCTTCTATTTTTTTTACCTTAAACTCAATTGATTCGAGAAACAAATATAACAAGGCTCTTAGTATGGTGTTTGGAATACAGTCCTGTACTTAGAATGTGACCCACAGGAGTTTGCCAAACCAATGGATAGCAGCAGTATATTTGAAAAGAAAATAATAGTTTCATGTGTTTCTTACTGTTCAATTTTCTTCCTTTGTAAATCTTTTAATCCAACTAGAATTATTTCTGTGGATAATCCCTCTTCTAGGATGTTTGCATTTTGAAACATTATCTAAACAGTGTTGGCATCAAGTCTCAGTGATGAGGTCTCATTTGATAAGGAAACATCAAATATTAACTCATAAAGAGTTCTCTGCCTTTTTTGCCCAAAGCTTGTCCACTCTCATAATAGGAAGATTAAATAATAATATAACATTACTTGTCACAGAAACATGGAATCATAGAATGTTTTGGGATGTAGGGGACCTATAAAGGTCATCTAATCCAACCCCCCTGCAGTGAGCAGGGACATCTTTAACTAGATCAGGTTGCTCAAAAACAAATTTGGTCAGATATACATAAAGTGATACAGAAGAATCTATGTTATTCCTCTATTTTACCATTCTTCTCAAGTATGGGAGTTTCTGTGCAGTAGTTCAAGAGCTAATCACTGGAGCTGAGTCTTATATAATATTACCTAATCTATTTATTGAACTTTTTATCTACTGTGCTTGTTCTAAAAACTTAGAGTGTGTTTGCAAATATATATATGATAAGAAACTTTGAACAATTTTGAACCATGATTGACCAGTGTATAGTACAACGCATAGTACAATTTTCAGTGTTTCTTTACTAAATCACAGAATTCCAGGCTTTGCAAGTGCTTTGCCAACCACAATGACCCAAATTAATGAAATTTCACTTATATTGATTCTAATTGACCGCAACTGTTGCCTTGTGTTACTAGTTGTACAACTGATCTAATAGTCAATGGGGAAAAAATCCTACCATCTTCTCCTGACCATACAGCTGAACGTATTTCTGTTTGGGTTTCTCTCTAATTTTATTTTTCTAATTTAAACATTATCTTCAGCCATTTTTTAGACTTCTGGCATTGTTCAGGACAGAGGTTTAGTCACTGTAGTGACCCTCATATCTATCAACAGTCTGAAGGCTAAAGAGAAAAGTAAAGTGCCTTTTAAAGTACTATCTTTGTGAAAAGCAATGTTTGTTTGGATGAGATGTGTCATATATCCTGTGTGCTGCTCTGCCTGCCTTATGACTTGTCACATCATTTCATCTATCATGTGTCACATTATGTAAGGTCATGCTACTTTTGCTAACAGTAAGACACAAAGAACTAGAACAGCGGTGAACTGCTTGCCAGAGAGTCCTTCTTTACACTTTAGGTTGTCTTTTGCAAGGAAGAGCAGATCAAAAATTGTAGCACCAAACTACCAAGCCACCTGAAGAAAATAAAGTAAATTATCAACTGCTCTAAGCACAAGAGTTAACAGACTTTTTGAAAGGTGATTTAGAGCCTGCTACAGCATTCCATGCATAGCCTAATCTCCCATTAGAAGCGAATGAAAGACTATACAAACTAAAGGAAAATACAGTGTCTTTTCCAATGAATTTACAATTTGCAGTTCTTTTTTTTGCCTAGATTTGGGACATCAAGCACCACATCCCAGACTACCACACTCTAGATAGATTATGAATTTCTATCACCTCTTATTTAAACTGCTGTTTCTCAGGACTATGAGAAGAGAATGAAATATATGCCTTTTCTTCCTACTTGCATTTAAGCTACAGAACTACTTTTCCAGAATTACAAATGATAACAGTACCAAAACTGCTAAGAAGTATGCAAAGTAGAAAGATCCCTGCATCAAATCTTAAAAGAGAACAGTTATTGTGTGTTAATGTCGTGGAGATGTAGGAAAGATCTGTTCCTATATTCATGATCCACTTAACCATAATGCAGCACTAACACTTTTGCTGTTTGAGTTATAAATATTTCCAGTAGAACATTTGATACCTTTCCTGTGTAATTATCTGGAATTTGAATTCTACTATCATATCCTTAGTAGGAATTTTCCAGAATCTCCCTCGTGTTCTGTTATTGAAAATAATAGAATCGGTAATTGCTGGAGTTTTACTGGTCTTGTATACAAAGAAAAATGTTAGCTGAATTATCTCAGTTGTTCAGTCTCAGAATATTCCCAAGTTACAGTTGGCTAACCACTAGTCCTTTTGTAGTTAATTGCATCTGGGGAGAAATAACCCCAGGCACCAGTACACAGGAAGCCAGCTGGCTGGAAAGCAGCTCTGCAGAGGAGGAGATTGAGGTCTTACAGACAACAAGCTGATCATCAGGCAGCAGTGCATCCTTGCAGCAAACAAAAGGTGAGCATCTTCCTGGGCTGCATGAGGAGGAGTGTTGCCAGCATGTCGAGGGAGGTGACCCTTCCCCTCTACTCAGCACTGAAGAGACCACATCTGAAGTTCTGTGCACAGTTCTGAGTACCTCAGTGTAAGAAAGATACAGAATTACTGGAGTGAGCCCAGCACAGGGTGATAAAAATGATTAAGAGATCAGAAGAGGCTGAGGGAGCTGGGATTGTTCAGACTAGAGAAAAGAAAGCTCAGGGAGGATGTTATCAATATGTGCAAATATCTCTTATAAGGGATATGAAGTAAAGAGAGTCAGACCTTTCTTGGTAGTAACTCCTGATGGGACAAGAGAAAACTGGCACAAATTACAAAAGAGAAAACCTTATTTGAATACAAGAAAGCATATTTTTGTTTACTGTGAGGGTGATCAATCACTAGAATAGGTTTCCCAGAGAAGTCATGGAGTCTGTACTTGGAGACATTCTCGGAATTGAGAAAACCTGACTGGACACAGAGATGAGCAACCTGCTCTTGTGAGCCATGTTTGAGCAGGGTGTGGAGGAGAAGATCTGAAGGGATCCTTTCCAATGTCAACAATTTTGTGTGGTGGTCCATCATCTATACTCATATGTTACGCCCTTTCCAATATACACCAAATCACACTACTAGTTTTCTATTGAGGTTTTTTCCTCAGTGAATTTTAATGAGAAGACAAAAAGGGAATAGAAGAAGCAATGACATTGGAGTAAGTCCTAAAAAAGCAGTGATTGTAGACGGGCTGACCTTTTGCTTGGAAGTTCAGCAAAGCTTCCAGATCCCATATTGGCATCTTCCAGTGATTTAATACACAGATAAGTTGCAGTTAAAGCTTTTCCAGCCTGACAATCACATAATGAGAAGAATAGAATGTAACGTGCCCTCAGTAGATCACATCACCTTTAGGACATCAACACAGTCAGGGCTGTGAATGACTGCTGGGGCAGCAGTCATTGAATGGTAGGACAGGACAAAGACTGACAAATGAAATGTGATATTGTAGATTTCACACTGGCCAATTGAAGGTGAAGAAAACTAAAGCTGAAATATACATCTGTAGTTCATATAGATCATTAGAAAACTGTCAATCATGAAAGCCTGTTTCCTTTTTATCCTAATGAGAAGGCAAATGTTTTGATAGGAAAAAGGGTAATGGTTTTAAACTACAAGAACATTAATTTAGATGCCCAGAGAGGTGGTAGAAGCCCCATCCCTGGAGGTATTCAAGGTCAGGTTTGATGGATCTCTGAGCAACCTGATCTAGTTAAAGTTGTCCCTTACTGCAGGGGCGTTGGATTAGATAACCTTTAATGACTTCTTTCATCCTCAAACATTTTATGATTTTATGATTTTGTGATTCTATGATGATTCTATGATGATTCTATAATTCTATACAGAAAGTGAAACTAAAAGTAAAACTGAGGAACTGCCTTTCTCCAGAAAAGACTGACAGGCTTTGTGGAGTAAGGATATACTATTCAGAGAAAGGTGTTCTGTATGATTCCCTCAGGGCTTTTTATAAAAAACATCTTGATATATATCTGCATTTGAGGTCAATTACAATGCACCTTACTGAATACGCAGAGGGGAACAAGCTGACCGAAAGTTCCTCTAGATACATGCTGCTTGCCAGATGTTGATTCTCCCCTTTTTGATGTGGCTATTGCAATTTGCTTCTCTCTCTGAGACTGAAAAAAAAAAAAAAAAGAAAAGATTAAATTAAAATCTAAAGACTGTACTTGTACAGAAAAGTGAAGGACAGGAGGGGACACTTTTGTCTTGAGAGAGAGGGAGCAGCCAAGAGCAGTGCTCTACCTTGTTTGGGAGGATGCTCACCTGCAAACATGAAGAAACCCTTTTTCTTCCCCAGGGTATTTCCAAGATTTTAGACAATTGATCTTTTATGCAAAAAATCAAGAAAATGCAAAATTTTCTTTTTTTTTGCACAAAAAATTTTTTTATGAAAAAATCAGAAAAAAGTCCGTAAAATAAAGGTTAGCATTCAGTTTTTCTCTCTCACATTATGAACAAAACACTGAGCCTGCAAATTTAGTTTTCTGTATGTTATTCCTCTGTTCATATTCGCTGTATGTTGATTTCCAGATTTCCATTTATTGTTCTTCTTAGAATAACACAAGCCTTACTTAAGGTAGACTGTCTTCCAGCAGTACATAAGTCTGCTAGAATGAGCTCATGAGCTTGTGTGAGATACAATAAAACATAATAAATAACAACAATGGCTAACAGAATTACCATTTTATAGACCTGAAAGATGCTAAACACATTGTCCTGAATACGAGAAGTTTCCTTCTACATCTGCAGATCTTCACAGTTGTTGCTGCCTAATTTTAGTTTGAAATTTAAAGACTTTTAAACGCAAAGGAAAACATTTGTGAATGTTTAACATATAAAGCCCCACAGTCTTAAACAGATAATCCAAATACATCACTTCAAAAAAACAGTCTTCTAAAGCAAAAAAAAAATAATTTTGCACTGAAAACACTGTAGAGTAGCATGCTGACTATAGCTGCTTCCACACTATAAAAAGCTCTGAAAAATAATCATTTAAATTCAGTATTGAAAATAAGGTTTTATCATCATACACTAACTGGATTTTAATTAAATATTGCTTTAATGACATTATTATGAGAAATATTAAAAAGTAGCTCAACACTTGCCACTGGTTATTTTCTTAATAAAACTGTTGTGGAAAGCTTTAATCTTTTTAAAATGCAACATATTATAAACTAAACATTTTTTATTTAAACAATCCAAAGTATGCACATGGTATATGTGAAACAAGAATTTTCAGGTTAGAGTTGAATTTTAGCAAATATCTGAGGAAATAAGAATAAAGTTACTATTTTTTTCATTGTGTAAATTCATACATATATTTGTGTATATATGTCTATATATGTATGTATATATATATATAAAAAAAATGCATTCACTACCTATACAGGAATGACTACTAATGTCATCAAGACAGTACAAAGTTCCTCATGACTTTCTTGCCCGTGCAGCAATTAAGAACCTAATCCTGTAAAAATCCATTTACTCCTCTGGGAGCAGGATTGTGGTCCTGCTTACTTACACTAAATACCTAAAGTTGTTGTATTTTTTGTATTGGCATTATGTACATTCTTTTTTCATCGACAGTGCTGGGTTATACAACCAAAGACATGCATCTTAAAAATCATGAGCATATTTCATGTACTTTTTTAAGCCTCTTCCATGTTTTCATGCAGTAAATAGGGCCTTATCTTTGCTTGCAGTGCTACAAAAGAGAAGTAATTTTTCCAACATCTGTGAGTTCACCCTGGATTTTACATAAGAGAATGCTTAACATATAAACCCCACATTTTCTTAACCAGATAATCCAAACATAGAACTTCAAAAAAACTGATCTTCTAAAGTGAAAAATAACTGTTTTTTTAAGAATCTCCTCGACTTTCTGCTCAGGTCAGATTGTTGTATGACTGATATGTTTGGGGGTGTTCTTTCTATCCAAAGTACAGGAGTCTTAAACAGGTTATCTTATTTAGTTTATGCATTAATCAGACACCTTTGCATAGAAACCTTTGTGTACACTCTTCTCTTACATTATCAGTCTTATTTCTTAAACATTTGTGGTAGGGCTTCATGTTTCCATATGCAGTGTTTTAGCTTCTGCAAGGTCTTTTTGAGTCCTTCTCAGCATCCCCTTGGCAGTGGCTCCTCTTCTGGCATCCGTATCCTGCTTAAATTGGATTTTGTTTATCCAAATCATACTGTTTCCTTGGCCAGTCACACCTTTAATTGGCAGATAGAGGGATGTATTCATACACACTGTGGAGTGTGGACAATTTAAAAATCAGAGAAAGAATAAACAGATTTACCTTGATAAAGGTAGGAAATATTAGTGGTATTTGAACAATGCCTTAAATTTCTAGTCATGGGATCTCATTATAGAATCAGTGTGCATAAAATCCAGTCCTTTTATTCTGTCTCCACAGCAGATATCAATTGTCAGTGAATCTAGTTGAGAACCTTCAGTTAGAAGGATTTTCTGATAGAACATGCCCTTCTTGCAAAATTGATTTTTTTTTTTTAAATTATTTTGTGAACAAATATTCTGTTTTTCCACTGGGAAAAATCAAACTGATAGGTCTTCAGGCTCCTCACCTGGGAGGTTTCTGTCAGCGTTACTTTCTGCAGGCAAGAAATTTTGCCAAGTGCTGGCCAGGCAGGCTGAGTGCCTAGGCTCCCCAGCTCTTCCCGGCTGGGCCACCTTTCCCCACTGCATGGTAGGAGGGGTGAGGATACAGAAATTGTGAGTACTCACATACTTCAGCTGGCCTCCTGGAAGGCTGTTATTGATCTCCTATCATTACAAGCAGGGAGTAATACTGAGGAGACCCATTCAAGGTAGTAGGAGACAAGCTGTGATTTTGTTTTGTGCATATCTCTGTATACATATATACAAAAACTGACATTTTAACAGACAATTATATACAAGTTACCCTTACAGTCTTTGTTATGTCCTTCATGTTCAAGAGGATGAAGTTGTTGTCACTAAACTTATTACAAATTGTAGCGTAAATGAAATGCAGTAGACCGTACTTTATGTTATTAGAAAACAACGGAAATCTCTGTACTTAGGAACACTAGCAGAAATAAAAATTTCAGCACTGAGTAAAATGGATTGCAACTGAAAGCACCAATAGTAAGGTAATGTCTAACTCATACACTAATTAACATAGCTGCAAATAACCATAACATTTATTAGTACGTAAACCTCCATATAGACTGACAGACTTGATGCTTTTCCACCTCTACAACAGCTTCTTCAACTCCTTCACTAAAAGCTGGCCAATTTTCCACTTCTGTACTGAGGTGATCGATACTCCCTAAGTGAGCCACCTTTTGAAGTACTTCAGGACACATTTAGCTCCTTCTTTGATCTTTCCAGGTCTCCTTTCAGATATAATGGATTTTACTCTACTAAGACTTTATCCCACCAGCTCCATTTTGATTATTCTTTAGCTGAATTTCCAGAAGATAAAAGCAAGTTAAAAGGATAACTTTTCTTAGCAACAAAAGTTAATCATGCATCCCCATTTTGGGAAGCATCAGACACCCTGGAACCCCCGAGAAAGCCTCATAAAGAGTGCTTTCTGCAGTATTTCCTTTTGTGATTATTCTTGAGGAACACACAAAGCCAGACAAATGAGTGGAGGTGAAACATCTATGCATGTTATTTTTAAATTTCTGTCCTGAGTAAAATGGTGTTCCCAATTTTACAAATCCAAGGAAAAAAAAAACACAAATAGGGAGTTAAGATTCTAATAAACAGCATCTTCCCTGTTTCTCTCTTAGTGTGTTTTTTTTTTTACTCTGCTATTAGTCTGTGTCCTGCTCTGTGTTACTCTGGTCTCTGCCAAGCTTGCAAGCAGCGGTCAAATACAGACAAGATTACAACTGAAACAGATTGGAGAAAAAAGAGTTACTGGATGCCATACATGGTATTGGATTTCCTTCTTGCAGACTCAGTTCATGGATCCCTTGCTAAAACACATGGATATTTGTTCTCCTTTGTTCTCTTGCATTTACTGTATGAAGAACTGCATCTTCATAAAAATACGATGATATGTTTTTTCTCTTCTGCTGTGGTGTATCATAAGACAACACAGTATCTGAACTCAGACATAGGTAAGGCATGGCTGAAATCCAGCTCTGTATGAAAATGAGATTGCATCAATGTGCTGTGCACTCAGCTGGAATTGGACAGAGGATGTTTGCTGCATCCTTGAGATACCATCTGCTCCAAACCTGTGCTTCTGTCACACCGGAAGATAATTTGCATCATAAGTCTTCTCCTGCTCTCAGTTCTAGACTGAACCACTCATAAGCCTCTTGACAGCACGCTCATTTTTGCTAGTCTTTGTATTTTCACAGGAATATTCTTATGGTGTTAGGAATCATGCAAAATCAGCTCACCTTGTCTAAGTGGACAGATAGGGGATTTTGTTTGATTTTCCTTCCTTTTTGAACCTAGAATAAATACAACTGTTCAGAGGAATATACGTACAAGAAAATCTTCAACATCAGTAAAACAGCAAAAAAGTAGAACAGCTGCATCAAATTTGGCAAGAAGAAAATTATTTTTCTTCTCAACAAGTTTTGAGAAGGAAGACAAGCAACCTAGAGAAATTTGAATGTTTGGTTTCCTTTTCAGCATACATCTGAATATGTTTGTTGTTAGCAGGAAATGTCTCAAGAACGGAAACAAAAATTACCTTTCCAGACAGCATCAATTTGAATCCATAATAAATGTGCAAGTCAACAGAGCTGCTGAAATAGAAAGTAATTTTCTGAACAATATCCCTACTCTTCTACCTAATTCACAATCTGTTAATTTTTTGTATGTGTGTGCAAACGAGGCAAACCCTACCACTAGATTAATGGTCACATAAGTGAGAGAAACAGGAGAGGAGGAAGAAAAATAAACTGGCTCAGATCATTTAACATCTTGTTATTTTGTGTGCTAATGGAACTGAAAAAGACAGAAGGGGCAGAGAAAGGGATCCTAAAAAGACTGAAAGACCTAGACAGGCTAGAGGGCTGGGAGAAACCTTGTGAAATTCAACAAGGGCAAGTGTAGTATTTTCTACCTGGGAAAGAATAACCCCATGTGCCAGTATAGGTTGGGGACTGACCAGCTGGAGAGCAGCACAGGGGAAAGGGACCTGGGGGTCCTGGTGGGCAGCAGGATGACCATGAGCCAGCAATGTGCCCTCATGGCCAAGAAGGCCAATGGCATCCTGGGGTGTGTTAGAATGGGAGTAGCTAGTAGGTCGAGAGAGGTCCTCCTGCCCCTCTATTCTGTCCTGGCGAGGCCACATCTGGAATATTGTGTCGAGTTCTGGGCCCCTCGGCTCAGGAGAGACAGGGAACTGCTGGAGAGAGCGGGAAACTGCTTGGAAAAGAGGAGGCTGAGGGGTGACCATGTTAATGTTTATAAATATGTAAATGATGAATGTCAGGAGGATGGAGCCAGGCTCTTTTCAGTGGACAAGGGGCAATGGATACAAGTTGGAACATAGGAGATTCCAGAAGAAAATTAGGAAAAGCTTTTTCACTGTGAGGGTGACAGAGCCCTGGCACAGGCTGCCCAGGGAGGTTGTGGAGTCTCCTTCTCTTGAGACATTCAAAGCCTGCCTGGATGCCTTCCTGTGTGACCTACTGTAGCTGATCCTGCTCTGGCAGGGAGGTTGGACTAGATCTTTTGAGGTCCCTTCCAACCCCTAACATTCTTTGATTCTGTGATTCTGTGATTTTGTGATTCTGTGAAATAGTGGTAAAGCCAACTCAGTGCTAGTGGGGCTTAGGAAAATGTAAAGTGTACCTCCCTCCAAATGTCTAACCCTGGAATTGCAGGAGAAACTTTCTGAGAAAGTTCCCAATCCTGTTGGAGGGTCCTTGGAAATATCATCAGAAAAGGGTTGCTGAGGTCACACACTGATGAAAGGCATGCCCTAAAAGTCCTGGTCTTGAAAGACAGGGCCATCCTAGTGGTCTAAAGCCGCATCTGACACACCGAGCAACAGACCTGATCTCAGACTTGGATTACCTGAATGTCAGCAGCTTGTGCATGTGTGTCTGTGTGTATAAGTGCGTGTGTGTGTGTCTGTGTGTACATGTGCTGTCTTCCACAGGCTGGTAGAGGCTCATTTGCAGCACAGTTTTTATGTAGACTAGTTGTGTAGAATTAGCTGTTGAACACCAGCTATAGTGGAGATGCAGCTGGTGTCTCAGACTGAATTTAAGGCTAATGTCACAAGATATATACTGCTGATTGAGAGCTAAGGTCCTTCTGTGAATGCTTTTCTCTACAGAGAAGTAATGAGTATACCGCAGTTGTGTCACTGGTGTAAAAGGGAGTTCACCAGCAAAAAAGTAGTAAAAAGTGGATATTCAGGAAGCCAGACTGGAGGAGTAGATTCAATTCAAGATGAAGACATCAAATACAGATGTCTAAAGGAATGTGTAAGCAGGTGAGCTCTTTGTCTGTGTTGCCACATAATCAATAGAGACATAGTCAATAAAGTCATTGTTTTTTAGGGGGAGATTCCTCTGACAAGTGACTAGGGGTGAATTTCCGTTTCCTGCACAGAGGCACAAACACTGTTTGAGAAAGACTAGTACAACGTGTTCCTTGTCATGTCAGAGGGGTTGGGACTTGATGATTTTTAAGGTCCCTTCCAAACCAGGCCATTCTGTGATTGCATGATTCTATATGCAAAACGTCCACCCAAGGCTAGTGATTACAACACACAGAACATTAGATCCATGGCCTTGGGAATGGTGGTTTGTGGCAAAACATAAAACCAAAGACACTTCATCTGTGATTAAATACATCTCTTCAAGCATTTGAAACACACATTTTATGTCTAGTAATTTGAGACATTATTCAGTCTCCTCCGACCCTATGGGTTAAGACTTTAAGACTAGGTTCCAGTACCCTAAGCATAAGGTGTGGATTTATTTTAAGCATCAAGGACTATCTTACGTGTCCTTTAGCTACTTTCCATAAGTCCCTGTCATATCTACTAACTCAGTGAAGTTGTTAAATGCTTGAGGGCATCCCATATCACATCAGGTGTCGGTATTTGGGCAGCTTATATATGCACCCCCCAGCTCACTGACTGGGATCATTAACTATTCGCTATTGACCGGCTGTCCACTGGCTATCAGATGAGCTAAGCAAAGGTGTCTACACCTCTGTTTAGGTGTCCTGATTTCGAACTGTACCTGTATGAAGACATATGGGCTTAATTTCTTGGTACTAAAATTCCTCAGTTTTGGAATTTTATATGAAAAAACTCTATTCTAAGAGATCAATATCAGAGACAGTTTTCAATAACCCACAGAGAGAATAAATTCTAAACCTTCCCAACAATATCATCATACCTCTGCCCTTATCGTGGGTAAGTCATCTTGGTGTCAGTTTGTACCACCATCTTAAATGTTCTTTTGTCTTGTGCCAGAAAAGGCCTCCTCACGCTTTCTTTGGATTTAGAAGAACAGTGCTGTTCAATATCTTCAGTGCTGTTCAACATCTTTGTCAGTGACATGGATGATGGCATTGAACACACCCTCAGTAAGTTTACCGACAACACCAAACTGTGTGGTGCCGTGGACTCACTTGAGGGAAGAGATGCCATCCGGAGGGACCTTGATAGGCTTGAGAAATGGGCCAGTGCAAACTGCGTGAGCTTCAACAAGTCAAAATGTAAGGTCCCGCACCTGGGCCAGGCCAGTCCCAGGCACAAATACAAACTGGGCACAGAGTGGGTTGGGAGTAGTGGTTTGGGGGTGTTGAGAGATGAGAAGCTCAACATGAGCCGGCAGGGCACTCATGCAGCCCAGAATGCCAACCGCATCCTGGGAGGTATATCAAGAGAAGTGTAGCCAGCAGGTCAAGAGAAGTGATTCTCCCCCTACAAGAGACTCTTGTGAGACCTCACCTCGAATACTGCATCCAGTTTTGGTGCCCCCACCATAAGAGGGACATGGATCTGTTGGAGCATGTTCAGAGGAGGGCCACAAAGATGATCCAAGGGCTGGAGCACCTCTACTATGAGAACAGGTTGGGGGAGCTGGGATTGTTCAGTCTGGAAAAGAGAAGACTTCGGGGGGACCTAATAGCTGCCTTCCAGTACCTGAAGGGAACCTACAGGAAGGCTGGGGAGGGACATTTTACAAGAGCATTCACTGATAGCACAAGGGGAAATGGGTTTAAGTTGAAGGAGAATAGATTTAGATTAGATCTTAGGAAGAAATTCTTCAGTACCAGGGTGGCAAGACTTTGGAATAAATTGCCCAGAGATGTTGTGGCTGGCCCCTCCCTGGAGGTGTTCAAGGCCAAGTTGGACAGAACCTTGAGTAGCCTGATGTAGTTGAGAGGCGTCCCTGCCCATGACAGGGAGGTTGGATTAGATGATCTCTAAGGTTCTTCCAGCCTAGGCCATTCTATGATTCTATGATAATATATGATCAAAAGAGTAGGCTGGTGCTGGCAAGAGAAGGGTGGCTTCAGCATGCTGTATTTGGCTCTCACATTTGCAGTACCTCTCCCACTTCATAAGGTCTCCAGGATCAAACTAGCAATATACACAGCTTCCCTCTGTGAGAAAGTACGGGAACTTTAAGAATCCATTTTTAGTGCTCTTTCTCCTTTTCTTTGTTCAGCAAGTCTAAATGGGCTACCTCTGCCTGTTCTGCTCCAGTGACTCCCTGCTGTTCCTTTGATACAACTGTCATGGTGAGACTACTCTAGATCTATCTCAGTGATTTAACAGCTCCTCCTTGTTTACCTTTCCCATCTCTCTGCCACAAAGGTGCATTCAGTCATTTAACACATTTTGTTTCAGATGCAAGAAGTTCATTTTGGATCTTCCTCTCTGACTCTTTAGGCTCCAAAGGAACAGACCCTAACACTGAGAGAAGGTATTTATCTTATAATGTGTACGGCTGTGTCTGCTGCAAAGAGCAGTTATGTCCATATTCTGCTTCACTAGTGAAAATGATGTGACAGGAAAGCAGAGTTGTAGGATAGAAATCTTCACTATGCATTCAAAGTGATCTCGCTTTCACAGTGGCAGCTCCTGAACTAGCTATTAGTGTTCTGGAAAGAGATATTGAAGTTACAGCAGATAGCTCTATGAAACTATTAGCTCAGTGTTTAATGGATGCCAAAAGCAGATGGAATTAAGAATTAATTGCAAAGGGATAGAAAGCAAAACAGAAAACATCATATTGCCTCTGTTTAAATCCCTCAGGTGTCTTTAATGTAGTTCAGTGTTCCCTTGTGTCCAGAAGAAAACAGTAGTGCTGGGAAAGATACAGGGACAGAAAAATAAGGAGGTCCAAAGATTGTGACAAGCTAAGTATAGCTCTCCTCATCTTGGAGAAGCAACTACAGAAAGGATACCACCAATGTCTATAAAAGAGCAGTAACACAGAGTGGGTAAAATGAATAGAAACTGTTTCACTTGTGATAAAAACACGAAATAAAACAGATTAAAAGCAAGACATAGAGATACTTCCTCATTTGTGTGGCTGCTACAAGACATTGTGGGAGCCTGAGGCTTATCTAGATTCAAAGGTGATGAGACAAATTAATGAAACAGAGTTGACATCATTCTGTTAAACACAAAGGCATCGCGTCTCATTCAGGAGGCGCTGTCAGGGAGCTGTCACCGTATGCTGCCCTGTTCTAACGTGCCTCCCTATGCATCTGCCGTTGGTCAGTGTTGGAGACGGAGCTACGTGGATTTTTGCCCTGACCCAGTAACAGTGTTCTTATGTTCAGACAATTAGTGCTAGCCTCTGGGGAAGAGATTTAGGCCAGCTACTGTAGATGTTATTGCAGTGTTTGCAATGTGCATTCAAGACCCTGGCAGTATGAAAAACCTCAGTTAGGCACTGACCTATCCTATACTGTCTGTGGGGGGAGAGTTGGGACCACATAGGGGCTTTCCAATATTTTTGCACACATTGCTTTTGATTTTTAATTTAAATAAATATATTTATGTTCATAAGAACATTTATTTGGAAAAGTGATGTGTTTTTCAAAGCAGAAGAAAGGAATGTAGATTCCTCTCTACCCAACATCATCTCTTGCTGAGCGGGGACTAAAAGTTGCATTTTCAGATATTATTGGCACCACTATTGTATCAAGTGGCCATATAGTTCAACATTCACTGCTGCCACGTTTAAATTTGATATTGATGATTCATATAAAGTCAGATAATTTCATCCCTGATAATATGATACAAAACTGTTACTATATGAGTTAGTTTCCAGTAATGAAGGATAAAAATATACCAGAATTTGCCATCTAATAATATTAGGGCTGTAATACACTTCTCAGGATAGCCAAGATAAACTTCAGACTACCTCAAATGCTAAATTAAAATGCTCTTCTTTTGTTGTTGCTCATCATTAAATGTGTTGAGTACTGTCTTCTTACCTGGGGGATTGTGGGAATCTTGTAATATTTATAAAGGGAAGAGCCACTCATCTCAGGGTCATTTCTGTTGTATGTATTATTTATTTCCTGATCTATCCCCTCCCATGTTCACTGTCTTTAAGAACTATGATTAATAAAACATTCCATGCTGAACAGTGTGGGTTATATTCCCAAATATATATATTCAGGCCATTTCTATGCAAATGTCACAGAAGAGATTTTTTCATCACAAAAAAATGTATGTATTCTCTACCTGATCTGTTCATTTTACATTTATTTTTTAGATTAATTATCCTATTTCCCTAAACTGGTTTTCAGCTGGGCACGCCAAAGGGATTTTGTAACAAATGTAGACAGACTTTGTTCATTAACAGAGATGAGAAGTAACAGTAGAAGAGAACTAAAAGGAGTGATTTAGAAAGAAATATTTCTTCACTTTGTTATCTTGTTTTCTTAAACAATGTTGAATTTATTATTAATATATAAGAAAAAAGAAGAAAGAATGTAAAAAAAACCTCCTTATAGCATGATGTAGTACGTTAAGTATGAAGCATATATTGTCTTCATCTAACTTTAATCAATATTCCAGTAGATATGGGAACATCATTGCTACGAACGAACCTACAACAAAAGTTCTTGTTGTGGCAACTCTCCTCTTCAGATCTGTTAATTGATGGAAGTGTGAGTGGGTGCTTTTAATCTCAGATTCTGAAAAAAAGTAATGCACTAGTCTTGGTTCAGGAGAATTAAAATCCCACAAATTTTGTATTATGAGAGATGTCAAACTATGTAATTTGCAAGTATTTTGTTTGGGTTTTTTAAATCTATCGTGCCCTTGTATCAGACCATCTTGTCCTAATACAGCAACTTATGGTTCATTTTTAGTCAATATATATGTATTTTACAGAGAATGTGACAATTAATAGCTCCTGATTATTTTCCGTTTGTATCACAGGAATAGCTAATAGTGCCAGTAGAAGTTACATCTTTCTATGGCAGTACTACACCCCATCCCCATAGGTACAGTGGGAGTTGCAGCGAGCAGCATGGACACGTGCATGGCTGGAGCATCTGCATCTCCCACAGAAGGATGCTTCAAGTGGGGATTGAAAATTCTGGAGAGGGTGCATGTGAAATCCGTGTAATTTGTGAATGATGTGAGTATGTGCATTTAAATATAAACCAGTGCATGTCTGTATATAATCAAATATTTTTTGAGATTAGTTACAGAAGTGGGTTTAGAAATTTCTAGCTGGATATTTAACAGTTTTGACAGTACCTAGTATTGCAATTTATCTGTTGTATTGCTGATCCTTATTCTGAATGTATTGTTCATTTAAAGGCAGTTATTTAGGTGCTATTAATAAATAAATAAACTGCTTTGATCCTGATTTCGTTCAAACCACTTGAACTGGAAAGGTTTTCCCTGTGAAATAAACCTATTTTACTTTTTAAATGTTGACATGAAAATATGAGTAGGAACTTCTTATTACGTAAATCCTGAAGACACATTGGGTAACAACCTGGTTTAAATGCTAAAATAATTACAAATATACTTTGGAATCTTTAGAATTATTAAAAAGCATGATGCAAGTCAGCAAGGTTGAAGATACCTCAATGACCTGAAGGTAAAAACCCCATCAGAGTTATTAAGCCAGAACTAACAATGTCATGGTGCTATTTGAACTGAAAAGTCATTCTAAGCTTTCTCCTCCTGGGAACTGATCCCTATCACTTTCTGTCAGATTGCTGTTACAGTAAGACTACACAAGGAATAACCCAGGAATAACAAGCTTTAAACATTTACATACTTTATCAAGAGTGCTGATGACAGTGACACGGTCCTATAACAATAAAATAGAGGAGGTAAAAGGCCTTTTATTTTCTGATCTCTTTCTCATATTGTCATTCCTACATAAAAATATCTCCATGCTAGAGAATGCCAGATAATGATAATAGATAAGCACAGACCACTGACTAAACGACAAATTGCGTGCATTCAGCAGATCAGGCTGCTTTCAATTTTTTTAGTCAATTATTTCAGTGTGCTGCAAGTAAGGACTTCAGATACTTGACCGTACAGCCATGATTGTTGCCATTAAATATGCAAATGGATTATTATCGTATGTCACAAACTTCACATCGTCTTCAGTGTGAATGCGAACATGGTACTGCAATGGACTTCATAGATTAATGAGTTCAGTCTCTGCTTTTACAAGCAATTATGTTACACATTCCATTTCATAAACTAATCACACTTTAAAATCAATTAAGCTTTTTGCCCCTTCTGTACTGGATGCTTTTTCCAGACTCCTGGTTCTTAGAAACCTTCTTTTAGTTTCCAACATAAATTTAATTCAGTTCCAGTTTATTTACATGTATTCTTGCACTATGTAGCTTTTCCCTCTTGGATGTTTATCATCACTGATATATTTAGAGAAAGCTAGCACATCTCCTACATAGCCTTCATTTTGCAAGGCTAACATGCCAAGCTGTTTCAGTCTCTTTTCAGAAGCGAAGTCTTTCATTTCCTAGTCATTCCTTCATACACTACTCTGCACTTAACCTAATCTGAGTTTTACTCCTGTGGGATACAGGGATTATCTCACTTGGGACATCCAAGGATAGTCTTTGCCTTTTTTTCTTGCTACATCATATTGATGGTCTGTGATCAGTTGGTTCCACAAGGTCTATCCCTCTATCATTACCAGCTCATGAAATCCCAGGGTACAGCAAAATTGTTGTTATTATTTCAACATTTTATTGGCTTTGTATTTTATACTTCTGAATTTCATCTCAGCCTTGTTATTCTAGTCTGCAGTGCTCATCTCTTCCTTTGCGTAGCATAGGGATATATTACTCTCTATTAATAATGACTCTAAAACTCACAATGTCAGTAAATTTTATTAGTATCTCCCCCACTTCTTTGCTGAGAGAACTAAAGAAATCCTTAAATGCCACTGATAACTTCTTTCTCCTCAGTATTTTATCTGTTTTCAGATACAGTATAACCCTTTATTTTCTTTTTAGTATCATGTCAAATGTTTTGTTGAAATCCATGTATATTAGAGCTACCATCTTTACATTTGATTATTTGATATATTTCAACAATGTCTAGTATGATCTATTTTTGCTAACTTAGCCTTGTGAATTATTTTATATTCCACTTACCATCCTTTCTGCATTTTTAAAAGGAATTCTAAGTCCTTCTGTATAATGAATATTAGATTAACAACCTTGTAGTGGCTTAAATCACTTCCTCCTCCTCCTTCTTAAATATAGGTGTTAATTTGCTATTCTCAGATAAGGTCTTAGATTTATCTTGCTGAGTTTATTCAAAATACTTGCTCCCAGGCCTGTAATTTCATGTTCCAAGTCTTTAAGAAATGGGGTTAAAAATTATCCAGTCCTCCCATACTTGAACACATTCAACTCTGTTCATTTTGCTTCTCACTTCACTCTATTTTTCTCCTCATTTTTGTGCTCTTTTTTTTTTATTGAGGAAGGAGACCTTTACTATTTCTTTTAATAATCTTACAAGTCTATCAGAATTTGCCTTTGGGAAACCTCTTTTTTAGGCTCTACATGTCATGTTTTCTGCAACATACCTTTATCAGGCTTTTATTTACTCATGTTTTCTAATTTCCTGAGTTTGTTTACTTAGTTAATACTTTAAGCTATACAGTCATGTGTTTCCTACTTTTATTTAGGATATTTTTGTTACTGTATTTTAAAAATTCAAACTCTCTGTTGTATTTTAATTCCTGAGATATTCAGTCCAACTAATTCTACTAGTTTGCTTAGAATTTCATATTTTATATTTAACTATCAGGAACCTTAGGTATAGTCTTACTTTTGAATGTTATTACGTTCAGTGCAAATGGTTTTCTTTCATATCTCAATCACAAAACAACTCCAGTGGTTAAAGGCTAAGGCCTATTAGGAGAAGATAAGCTGATAATTTTCAGATTAAGAAATAATTAGACTTTATTATTACAAGTAGCTTTTTCTTTCCAATTCATACCTGGAAACTAAAGTCTCACAAAATAACACAATTCATATAAACATTTGTGTGTATCTAAATCATTGGTGACACCAAAATACTACTAAAAGGCAAAACCTGTGAATTCAGGGATAAAAACCTCCTATATAATTTTGGACACTATACCTGGCACAAGTCAGAGTGTGGGAAGATGAGCTTTTTTCCATCGACACCTATGAATAAAGTAGTACTTTTTAAAAATTATTTTACCTGTGTTGTTACAGCAATTTGTTTCTACCTGTATCTGACATCAAGGATCAGGAGGAGGTTCTCAGAAATAACACAACAAAATATCTTTGCCATTCTTCCCTCAGATAATTTTCAGCTAAGCATATGCCTTTTTATTCTCAAAAGGTATTTGGAGTTCTTAACTCAAACTCCTGAATCTGATCACAGTGTATACAACACACCTTGACTACTGGTCACCTGTATGATGGCAGCTTAAAGCTGGTTGGTGTGACCATTATACTTTAAAATGCAACGGAAACTGAGTTTGATCTAAATCTGCATCTCAAGGAGATCCAGTTTATCTGTCATGCGAAGGTGGATCCTCAGGAGAAATTGAACATGAAGAACTAGGACTCTGCAAATTATAAGCAGGATGTGGCAAGGTCCTGAGCAGCTTGACCAAGAGATTGTTAAGATGAATTTATTTTTATCTTTGGCATCTTATATCTTCATGTATTTATTTAGCTGTGAAATTGATGACAGATATACTGTAATGGCTTACAAAACAGCGTAAAATAGCGAGGGTCTCCCTAATGAGATAATAATTACATAAGCACTTCTATAAAAGTCCAAAATAATTTCATTGCAGAAAAGTACTTTTGTGTTTACTCTTCAGCACAATCATGAAGCAATACAATCACACCATCACTACTCAGGAAAACAGAAAAAAACTTACATTATTATCAGACATCAGTATTATAACTTCTTGCCTACACAAGAGGCTAATTAAACATTGTTTTTGTTCAACTTCCACATATATTTACCAGTCTAGAAAGCACCAACCATGAAAAGGAAAAATATGGAGTTAGGAAACAAATAAAACTGCCAGAGAGTTACGAAGAAAATCTTCATCAAAAATCTGTCTGGAAATTGTCCATAAAGACATTTGCATCTTCCTCTGAAATACGAGAGAAGATGAACTACCAGACAGTCCTTTTTTTATGGTTCAGCATGGCAGCTCATGAGTTTCTACTGTTATGTGAAGTAAGGCTAATACTTTTTAAGTAAGCCTAAGTAAAGGCAGCACACTTTCTGTGAATATTTGCTCTGATCTTTCCTTTTGCCATGTCCTTTTGTGTTTAGTTCATACAATTATTCACTTGAACAAGTTTATTGAGTAGAACGTAGACTGAAACCTCTAACTTAATTTTTAAATAGTCATGGAAATGTAGAGCTGTTAGGCAAAAGTATTCTCCTAAGATATCAACGTAAAAAAGCTTCGTGTTTCATTTCAAACTACAGAATCAAGCACTGTGACCTCTGTGTACAATCGCAGTAACCAGGATTTTGCATACCCACAATGAGCTGCTCAAAACTCGTCAATCATACATGAATCCTTTGGAGAAACTGTTATTGAGTGCAACTTCTGAAAACACATTTTGCTTTTGCTTACTACTGCATGCTGAGACTTAAGATTTATTGATAAGGATTTAGAGATATGAATTTGTATAGTGCTTACTCACAAAATGCCTGGTTCTTTCCCCTCTTTCACAAGTCATTTCTTCACTCCTGAATTTTATTAATACTTTAACACTTTTATCCAATGCATTTTGATCTATTCATATGAAAAATATTATAATAACATTTTAGCGGCTGCACCTTTAAATCCTGAAATTCATTCAAATGTATTGCACAAATGCCTATAATAAAAATCTCCAAAATTAGAGTTTAACAGATAAAATGAGTGTTATATGAATTTTAAAAATGTAATGAAATGCTGCCAAATCTTATGTTAGATAACATCTGATCGTACAATGAAGTTAGACCAGTACTGTGATTTTTCTAAGCTCATTGGGTTCTTGAATCAGGTCCTTGTTGCAGTCTTAAAAGTATTTTTCCTGTAGATTTTCAAAACAGAAGTAAATGCAGGTCTGCACTAACCTCATCACTGTGGAAGACAGCAGAGCTGAAATACAGCCTCCAAGTAAAGCACTTAGCTGAATATCCTCCTGAAAATCTTTTCTTTAAGGATAAAATTAGGTGTATACCTCAGGGTTACATGCATGTTTAAGTACCACTTTGAATATTTATGTAGCTGCATTCCAAGAATTATTCTTTACTGATTTAATCCTTACATTTTTCCCCACAAGATACTCCTTTGAAAGAACCGCATGGACTGTTTAGATCTCGTTCGGAACAGGAGGCAGTTTCATGGTGCATCACCTGGAATAGGTATCCCAGGGTGAGAAAGGGACTGCAGCCATGGAAAGAGATGGTTGGTGAGGTTCCCATAAGTTACCAAAAAATAAGGTGTAGAGACCTGACTTTTTCACCAAGTCTTTTTTTTTTTTTCTTAATTTCCTACTGATTTACTGTATGTATATATATACATGCATGAAGAATCAGTGTATTAGTGGTGCTGTCCTGTGAGGGAGATGTTAGGTGTAATCCTGACAAATTTTGGCAGGTGTTACTGTGCAGATATCTGTCATGAATATTACACTAATTACTATAGAAAGTTAAAATCTAGTTCTTCAGCCTTGAGTCCAACTAAATAACTTCAGGAGGCAGAAAGCAGTATTTTGAAGCCTCTCTCCAGGCATTTAAATATAACTTCACAAACTAAGGTATGAAGATGACACAAATACTGGAAAATAAAAATTTCTAAATGAGAAAATGGCAAAAAAAAAAAAAGAAAAAAGATTAAATCTATTCAGTTTTCTAAATAGAGTATGAGGACCTACCTGATGAAGGTACAAGAACAATGCAACAATGCTTTAATGTAGGGCACTTAAAATATCTTCTGATAATTAGAGAGAGAAAAATGGGAACAAAATTCTGGTGGAGTCAAGCACATCCACAATTGATAAAGCAGGTATTTCAAAGAAGTAATGAGCTGATTTGAGGAACTCATCCACTTCAAAGAAAAGTATTCTATAGAATTGCAATATTTTTAGATATTAATAAACCCAGAGAAATTTATATTAAATGGGAAAGAAGCTTATATAAGGTAGCACGTTACAAATTATAAGACAGAAGTCAGCTACTTTGTATCTGGATTTAAGATATAACATTCTCCAAGGACACAGTACTGCCAAAGTATTCAATTGGGATCCCCATACTTTTTTTTTTTTTTTTTTTTAAATATGCATTGCTGGGGACTCTGAGGTGAAATACAGACTAACTAAAATAATCTGTTCCAATAGTTTTTCACAATTTCTTTACGTTATATTTATTGTTTAAACATTATTCCAGAAAGAAAAAAAAACAAAACAAACAACACTGCAGTGTAACAAAGTACTTACATATCTGCTTATCTTTGAACATGTTTAAAATAAGCTCGAGGATGGGAACTTCAATCTGGTAAAATTTTGCAGCGTTTGCATTCCTCACATAGAATCATCGAATCATAGAATGTGTTGGGCTGGAAGGGGCCTTTAAAGACCACCTAGTCCAACTCACTTACAGTGAGCAGGGACACCTTTAACTAGATCAGGTTGCTTAGAGCCCCATCAAGCCTGACCTTGAATGTCTCCAGGGATTGAGCCTCCACCACCTCTTGGGGCAACCTGTGCCAGTGTTTCATCATCTTCATAGTAAAGAACTTCTTCCTAATGTCTAACCCAAATCGACCCTGATCTAGTTTGAAACCATTGTCCCTTGTTCTGTTTCTACATGACCTTGCAAATAGTCCCTCCCCAGCTTTCCCTTAGGCCCTGTTCAAGTACTGGAAGGCTGCTATAAGGACTCACTGAA
>NW_009722627.1:48053-53747 GCF_000703405.1 Apaloderma vittatum
TTCTCAGCCTGTCTTCGCAGGAGAGGTGTTCCACCTCTCTAATAATTTTTGTGGCCCTCCCCTGGACCACATGGTGAATATCTAGCACTCCTGGCCTCAATCAAGGTGTTGTCATTGATTTCAAGGTTGGTAGGGTTTAACCCTCAGACCTTAAAATCCTGCATCCAGTAAAATATTTGCTTATCTTAAAAAAAACCCAAAAACCCAACAAGTATTTTATCTGCTTTTCTGACCTGCTGCTTGTGAATGAAATATTTATTCCAGGCTAATAAATCTGTCTTCTCCCAAGTCCTTCCTGAACACTAATGTGCTCTTTGTTGCCTACAAGAAATGAGTCTATTGTATTATAACAGTTTCTCTCTTCTATCCACACGCTAGTTATTTTATCTTCTGTTTTCAATGGACCTTTTCTTACCTACACCTTACCTACACCTTATCTCTCTTAACTATTAATTAGATTAACTATGAATGTGTTAATTTTTAATAGTAAAAACTTTTGTAAAAATTAAATAGTAAAAAATAGTAGAAACTTTTGTAACTTATTATCTTGCATATAGTATGCCTGAAAGAACTAATTTGGGGACTATGTATATAATATGTATATACACAAATTTAAAAATTTATTATATATCCAATAAATGAGATAAAATACTAATTTCTGCCAGATCTGAGTTGCCTTCTGCTTGAGGTACTTCTTTGGTGACATTTGATCTACCTTGCTTAAACTCGGTAGAGTTTTTCTAAGTGTATCTTTACCAGTCAAATTAGCTAATATGCTAACTTTGAGGATACTGATCAGATCAGCGTACTACATGGCAGCTGACACGCTATTGACTTGTTTTTTCTTTTGTTGGACACTTGCCTGTGAACCAACTATTTAAAACATATGCATGCAAGATGATTCTCTAATTTCACTTTTGTCCTGCTGATCTCCTCCTCGCTGGCCTGAACAGAATTTTACCTTTCTTTTGAGTGGGCTGTTATCCATGTGGTGGATGTCACTGGAATAAGCAGTCACAGGTGTCAGCTAGTTGTCAAGAATCCCAAAGCCTGATTTACCCATTTCCTTAAAAAGGAGGAAGGATTGGGATTAAAACCAAAGATAGGTAATTTAGTTATGTCATTATATGTATACAAATATCTGAGGGGTGGGTGTCAAGTGGAAGGAGACAATCTCTTCTCAGTGTTGCCCAGTAATTGAACAAGGAATAATGGGTTTAAGTTTGAACCTATAGGAAATTCCAGCTCAGCTTGAGGAAAAACTTCTTTACTGTGCAGGTGACGAAGCACTGGCACAGGCTGCCCAGAGAGGGTGTGGAGTCTCCTTCTATGGAGACTTTCAAAACCCACCTGGACAGGTTCAAAACCCAGACTGCCCTGGGGGATCCTGCTGTGGCAGGGAAGTTGGACTAGATGATCTCTAGAGGTCCCTTCCAAGCCCAAACACTCTATGATTCTGTGAAATTGTTTAGGTATAAGTGCTCTCTGGTGACATCTGTCTGTACTTCATGTCTTGCACAGCACAAAACATTTTCATGTTGCTTTACAATAGAAGACCGGCTGTGACATTACCCCTCATTAGGGAAGGACTGAGTGATGGGACACCCTGTATGGTGACAGGGACAGACACAATCTGGGTGTACTTTGGTTGAAGTACAGCATTAGAGGAGCACAGCTTCAATGCAGCCAACACGACTGTGCTACGTATGCTTTGTCACAGAAAGAGAAGGTTTTGATATGTGGGTTATATGCTGTTTCTTGGGTGACATGCATCATGTTTACAGCCATCTTCTTCACTCAGTAGTGCTGGAAGACAGTCAAAGCCCCAGGAGTGTGGCTGATGTCAAGACTCTTATATAAAACTTGTGAGTCAAACTGGGGGTGTGGCAGGACAGGTATGGTGGAAATCACCTGTTTTTTTGCACTGTAGACCTTGTATCAAACAATTTGCAAATATTTTTCTGACTTAGAAAAGATATCCTAAAAACCTGATAGACAAAGTTTCAGCACAACAATTAAGCAATTTATTGCCGACTTCCTTCTTATACCGGTTTTCAAGCTCCACTGATGCCAAATACTGTTTTATTCTGACAATCTGGAACCTGCTCTGCTCCTTTGGAAGGGGAAATATTGCCCTCACTGTAACTTTGCTTTCACAGGAGCAATTTCTGAACTGCTTTATGCAGCAAATGCTGTTTTCTGGACATAAATCAAATGTCCATGGCTGAGTCCAGCCAAGGCAGTGAACTTCTTCTCCATCTGCCGACAACATTGTCTGAGCCAAGGGGGTTGACAGCAATGTTCATCCTTACCTCTGCAAGGATGTTGTACTTTCCTAATTCATTCCATCAGCAAAAGCTTAGGCACATCCAAAATTAGGGAGAGCTGGTCCACTGACTAATTTGGCTCCTGCCACAGCCTATTTCACCTTACCTTCTTAGTTAGTCACTCGCATACATTGGGCTAGGCTACTGCTCTCAGCAACTCACCTTTTCCGAGTATGTCTTTTTTTTGCCATTATGACTGACTGGAACTCTATTTGCATCTATAGTATTTTTATCATTTAATGTAGGCTTCAGGATCAAGAGCTTAGTAATGCGTAGAGCAAAGTTACTTAGCTATTGTAAAGAGAGGTGTCTAAATTGGGTCCTGCATCATAGTGTCTGACCCTGCTTAGGATTTCACATTTTAATTTATTGTATTTGTCTTCCAGTTTCTCTTTTCACACATGCCTGGTGATATGAGCTTACACAGAAAAAAAGTATTTTTAAACAGAAAAGCAAATATTTTCCAGAAGGACAACTGAATGCTGAAAACACATTGAAAACCACCAGACCTAAAGCTCATTTTGTGTGATCTATTGTTCATAGAGAGCAGGAATACATAATTTGGTTTTACTTTTACCCTAGCATTTAATGCACTTTGTGCAAAATGTAGAAGTTAATTGGTAGCTAACTCACTTTGATGGCATGTTTGCTGTGCTTGAGGGACATATTTTCCCAAATTGCCACATTTTAAATAGATTTTACCTTGCAGGGCTTACTTTTAGCTTATCATTACAACTCGGAAAAATTCACTACCTTTGCTCAATGCAGATAAGTGCTCTCAACACACTTAATAATGAGATATCATGTATATATATGCAAAGGAAAAAAGAGTAGAGAGAGAGAATCCTTCTTCTGTGAAGGATGGAACAATTAATTGTTCACAGGCTGGACATAGGCATAAAACTTTTCAAGGTGCATGAGATGTTTCCTTATGAAAAGGTTGAAGGAGGCACTCTCTATATTCAAGGCACTATTTTTTGTCAGATGAGAGTCAGAAATGTCAAATTCCTGTATGACATTTCCTGTTCTCACATTCTGCTGAGTGTTATTGCTAGGAAGATGCTGAGCATACAAAATTCAGAGTTTTAACAGGAAAAAGGATGACTTAGCACTCTCACTTGATCCAGCAAAACACTTTGATCCAGATGAAACTGCATCTAGGCTTTATCCATGTATTTAACTTGCTAAGATTCTTCAGCAGAAGTTACTGTCTAGTCATTAGAGTTGAACTCTAGAAGGAAACTCAAGATATGAAATCCAGTGAGAAAAGCTGAATATCCTTTCAGGAGACATCAATATGTGGCCCCAGGTTTCAGATGAGAGTATACTGCTTATTAATCATTTACAGGAACTTCATAACTTCTAAACTATTACAGAGAGCAATTATATGTTTCTTGTTGTTTCGGTTTTTTTTTGGTCAGATGATGTATTGGGTTTGCATGGCAAATTTTTTGGTATTGAGGGAAAAAAAGTTACTGCAGGCTCACAGCCAGTGAGAGGAGTGAGAATATGTGAGACAAATAACTCTGCAGACATCAAGGTCAGTGAAACGGAGGGGGAAGGAGATGCTCCAGGCACTGGAGCAGGGATTCCCCTGAGTTGTGGAGACCATGGTGAGGCAGGCTGCCTCTCCTGCAGCCCATGGAAGTTGACAGCTGTGTAGTTATTCACCTGCAGCTCATGGAGGACCCCAATCCAGAGCAGGTGGATGCCCAAAGGAGGCTGTGACCCTGTGGGAACACCACTCTGGAACAGGCTCCTGGAAGGTCCTGTGGATCTGTCAAGAAAGGACCCCACACTGGAGCAGGCTTGCTGGCACGACTTGTGACGCCACAGGGGACTCACCAGAGCAGTCTGCTTCTGAAGGACTTGACCTCATGAGAAGGACTCACATTGGAGCAGTTTGTGAAGAACTGTCTCCTGTGAGAAGGACTCCATGCTGGAGCAGGGGAGGATTGAGGATTCCCCTCCAAGGAGGAATGTGCAGCAGAGACGACATGTGACAAACTGACCACAACCCCCATTCCACATCCCCTTGTGCCGCTTAGGGGGAGGAGGTAGAGAAATTGGAAATAAAGTTAAGCACAGCAAGAAGGGAGATATGGGAGGAGGGTGTCTTTTAAAGATTTAGTTCTATTTCTCATTGTCCTTTTCTGATATGATTGGTAATATGCCAGTTATTTTAATTAAGTCTATTTTGTCTGTGACCTGAGTCTGTTTTGTCTGTGTCCTTATCCCAACCCATGAGCCTTTCACCATATTTTCTCTTCTCTGCCTATCTAATAAGGGAGTGGTGGGCACCTGGCCTCCAGTCAGAATCAAACCACTAGAGATGGTTTGGTTGATTGGTTGGTCTTTACGTAGACTGGACAAATTCTGAGTTCTGCGGTACAGTCCCATCTTGAGGGGGATATGGTTTGTTTTGGTTTGATTTTAAATCTGAATAGTAAAAGAGGTAAGACATTAGAATGTAGTTCTCTATGAAATTCATACTCCTCTGTGATTTTTGTTTTTCCCTGAGTTAAAATATACTTAACTGAAATTATATTTCTGTTTTTCAACCAGGATGAAAATCACAGAAAAGCTAACAAAAAGTCAACTTCTTACAACAAAATATCTTTCTTCAGTTTTATTTAAAATCAAGACCTACCTTTTTTTTTTTTTTTAAATAAACACCTTGACATATGAAATTCATCAAGACATATTAAAGGTGTTGCCCTGGAGAGTTCTACATGTGTAAGTGGAAGGTAGGAGTTTAACATGCCAAATACCTGAAACATAAAATGAGGCAAGTAGGTAAGAGACAAGGCTATAATTCATTGTGGCTTCATGCCATGTTCTTTTCTCTATCTTTGTAAAAAGGAAACCCTCTAGGGGTATTCAAAATCTGAAAATAAAGTATTTTAAGTCCAAAAGATGATAATAATTTGAAAGTGTTGGCTTGAAATGACAAAAGCCCTAAGCTTTTAGAACTTTACGATGTTTAAAGTTTAAAGAATTTGCATGAAACTACCGTTAGTTTACCGTAACCATTATTACTGTTAACAGCAGTTCAATCATATGTCTTAAATCTGGGATTTCGACAGCTCAGGGAAATTATCATTCTGAATAAGTAATGTGAATAACTTCCTAAGTAATCCTGAAGAGTAGTCACCTCTCATCTTATGGCAGAAAATTCTTTACTGGTCTCCATGTTGTTTCCCATCAGATGGTAAATCTGCCTCCCATATGATTTTTCCCCAACCCCAATAAGTCCTGAATGCGTTTCTGAGTGCACCCCTTGATGTAAAAAGTTACCTAATAACATTACATAAACGCAGGTTAGCAGACTGGTGTGACTACCTACGTTTACACTCCCGCAGGGCTC